>NW_017672034.1:50225-56396 GCF_001879085.1 Nicotiana attenuata | reverse complement strand
GGGGCGATTTTTGACTTTTTGGGTAAAACTTTGGAAAACTCATTTTCATGCATTGGGGTTGATTCATTTAGCGTTTATTGATGTAATTAAGTAATTTGTGATTAGATACGAGCGAATTGGCGGTGGAATCAAGGGGTAAAGCTATAATTGAGGCTTGAGTTGTGTTCAAGGCATCGAGGTAAGTGTTTGGTCTAACCTTAGCTTGAGGGACTAGGAGTTGAGTCCTATTTGCTATGTGGTATGAGTCGTGTACGACGTATAGGCATGGTGACGAGTATCTATACGTTGGTGTCTAGCATGACCGTGAGTCCTTATATTGTGAATATCTTGATTTTATTGTATTCTTCATGCTTTGGTGATGATTTCTAGTTGTTGTGAAAAATTTGTGGAAGGAATTGAGACCTTTGAACGTCATGGAGCATTGGCTCGAGTTATATTATGAATTGTGAAAGTATATTAGATGGTTGAACCCTTTGGAGCATTGGCTCAAGTGGTAAAGTGAGTTGTAAAATAAAAGTGAAAGCAAAGGAGAAAGAGTTATTAAATTGTTCCCTTGCCGGGATATTTGTTGCCTTGTGAATTATCTCCCTTGCCGGGATGTTGAGATTGTTAATGTTATACCCTTGCCGGGATTTAATTGGTTTATTTGTGTTCCCTTGCCGGGATTTCTATTATTGTTTTGTTTATTCCCTTGCCCCTTGTTTGTGATTGTTGTTTGGGTGAGGAAGAGTGTTAAAGCACGAAGGGTGATGCCATGCATTGTTTGCTATTGTGAGGAAAGAGTGTAAAGCACGAAGGGTGATGCCGTGCCGCACGATGTACCATTCCGTGCCGATTCTATTGATTATATGCGAGGAAAGAGAGTAAAAGCACGAAGGGTGATGCCGTGCACATTTTATTATTCTAATTGCTTTGGTGAGGAAAGAGAGTAAAAGCACGAAGGGTGATGTCGTGCACGTTTTTGTTATATTATTGCTTGGTTAGGACGAGAGTAAGAGCACGAAGGGTGATGCCGTGCACTTATTTGATTTCTGCTTCTTGTTGACATTGTAGTTATGTTGTTCCTTTCCTTACTTGATGTTTTATTAAGAGTTGTTAACTTTCCCTATAGTATGCTCCCCCTCCCATATTGGTTGGTTATCTCTGTATCTCTGTTTTGCTGTATATATATATATATATAACTGCACAGTTTTATGTGGTAGTCTGGTCTAGCCTCGTCACTACTTCGCCGAGGTTAGGCTAGGCACTTACCAGCACATGGGGTCGGTTGTGCTGATACTACACTCTGTGCTCTTTTGCACAAATCCAGGTCCCGGAGTAGCATTTGGTCATCGGCAGTAGATTGGGAGCTATCCTTCAGTCCGAGACTCCGAGGTAGTCCTGCTGCCGTCCGCAGGCCCGGCGTCTCTTCTATCAGTGTCTATGTTCTGTTGTCATTCGTACTCGAGACAGACTATGTCCTTTTCTTTCAAACACTTATTTGTAGTAATCCTAGACAGTCCGTGGATGTTGTGACACTAGGTTCTGGTTAGAGGCATGTGTTGGTCTT
This sequence comes from Nicotiana attenuata, assembly GCF_001879085.1. NCBI lineage: Eukaryota > Viridiplantae > Streptophyta > Magnoliopsida > Solanales > Solanaceae > Nicotiana > Nicotiana attenuata. The sequence goes on along the minus strand of NW_017672034.1, from coordinate 54,847 downwards.
CAGGATATTTTGGTCTTATATTTTATTTAAGACTTCCGCTAAATTTCTTATTCCGCTGTTATTTAATTGTTTATTTCCGGTTAATTTAATTGGTTAAAAAGGAATTAAAAACAAAAAGAGTTAATGATTTCTAAGATTGCGCCTTGCCTAGTTTCTACGAGTAGGCGTCATCACAACTCCCGAGGGTGGGAAATCCGGGTCGTGACACTTGCCTCCTTTATTATGATCATTTTCTCATCTTCTTTATCAAGAAGTTTATTTGAATCCGATTGTCTATACGCTTTAAGCTTACCATAGACTTTGTCCTTCTAGGACTTATTCCAATAGGAGCATTTGCAGTGAGAATATAGTTACGTTCTTTGGGTCAGCAAATGCGTCTGGCAAGCTTTGCAATATATTGCAAATGAATTATCCTTTTATGAACTTCAAATTCATATTATCTTATTTGAGGATCTATACGTACAAATGATAATTCATCCACGTAACTTTTTCTCAACTGTTTATCATGTCTCCCCCTCATGTTAGAAAAACTAACTTGTTTCCTCAACTTTGAGTACCAATCTTTGTGCGTTATGGTGTTAATCAAAAAATACACCGCACATCAATAATAATAAGATGGAATTATTTGGTTCCTGACTCCGAACCACTTGTGAGGGGAGAATGTAATGTACTTTTGTATATAACGTATATCAAACTAATATCCATAACTTTGTTCTCGTGCTGATAACGTGTTATAAAATAATAAAAGAACAAGAACAATATTGCAGAGAAAGAGAGAGAGAATTCTTATTGAATTTTGGGATGATTTACAATGGAATAGGACCCCTCTATTTATAGGGAAAGAGTGACTTAGCCACCAAGTAAAAATTCCTAAGATCTCTCCAAAATATAGACATTCACCTTAAATAGAACTCTATTTATAACACTCCTCCTTGAATGTCTATCTACCAGATAATGTGCCTCGTTAAGACCTTAACTAAAATAAAATCCAGTGGGAAAAAAATCTAGAGAAGGAAAAAGAGTACACATATCTAACAATACGCCTTTTGGTTGCCTCGTTAAAAACCTTGCAAGAAAAACCCAGTGGGACAAAACCTTGTGAGGAAAAAAGAGTACAACGCGTATTAATTCCCCTTGATGAGAGCATCAATTCACATCTTTAAGCATTTGCATTCCAATCTTGTGCACCATCTTGAAAAGATCTTTGGTAGAGATTTGATAAACAAGTCAGCCATATTAACTTGAACGAATTTGTTTCACCTTGAAATCATCATCCCTAATAGATGTATTGTCTTCATATGATCTTGTTGGAATCGTCAGTTCAATATCTTCACATAGAGGTGAAACTCTTGCTATCATATTATCATGCATATAGTTATAGCAAGATACATTTGTGCACAAATTGCACTGAGGATGTAGTACTTCATAACCATGAATTCTATATGCTTTAAGGAATTTAAATCCTTCAGGGATTGTTAAGTCATATAAGACATATAATAGACTTTAGATGCATATCAAGTTTTCATGTCATGCTAGACATATAAGATATCGAAAACTGATTGCACTTACCATTGACTTTATACTTTCAAGTGTTTGAACTACATGTTCAAAACTACATGTCTTTCATATGAAACCAATTCTATTTGAATTGTGTCTCTTCTATTTGGCCAGTATTTTTGTGTCTGTATTCGACAGACTTAAAATTCTCATCTATACTTAGCGCTTTCATAGATGTCGTCGACGAATATTTTATATCGGTTCCAACCTCCTCTTTTTTTTTTCATAAAGACATAACATAGAGATCTCTTCATTTATATTTTCAGGCACCTGAATCTCTCCTGAGATTTTATAAAGTGTTATGTCATGTGATCTTCTAGATCACTTGCCTCCTTTGTTATGATCATTTAGATCATTTGCTCATCTTCTTTATCAAGAAGTTTATTTGAAACCGATTTGTCTATACGCTTTAAGCGTACCATAGACTTTGTCCTTCTAGGACTTAATAGGAGCATTTGCAATGAGAATATAGTTACTTTCTTTGGGCCAGCAAATGCGTCTGGCATGCTTTGCAATATATTGCAAACGAATTATCCTTTTATGAACTTCAAGTTCATATTATCTTATTCGAGGATCTAGATGTACAAATGATAATTCATTCCACGTAACTTTTTCTCAACTGTTTATCATGTCTCCCCCTCAAGTTAGAAAAACTAACTTGTTTCCTCAACTTTGAGAACCCATCTTTGTGCATTATGGTGTTAATCAAAATATACGCCGCACATCAACAATAATAATAATAAGATGGAATTATTTGATTCCTGACCCTGAACTACTTGTGAGGGGAGAATGTAATATACTTTCGTATATAACGTATATCAAACTGATATAGATAACTTTGTTCTCATAAGCAATTGTTTAGCTATTAAGTGGAGGCACTCAATAAATCATTTTGCTAAACCAGTTGTGATGTAAACCAACTTATCAAAATAACTATCTTGAATAAAAAATACGAAAATTATGCTCGAAATTAAATTATTGAGCAAGTTACCTCGCAAAACACCATGTTGCGGGTTATTAATAATCACACATGTAACCATCTCACAGATGCGTCTTATGTGGTATACATGGCAGGTGAATGGGCCAATATTCACCTTTGATATTTCCAGCATTCGTGGGATTCAATCCCAATTTTAGTTAGTATATTAATTAATGAGAACAGGCAACATAAGAGAATTCGTAAAGAACTTTCTAGTTTTTTAATATTTACCCATGTGAATTCTCTTTTATTTTTGCACATCATACTTAAATTGATATGAGTAAATCAATTATGCCAACTGAATAAATTATCAATATTGATAAACTTCAGATTTACACCATGACGTGTGCAATTTTCAATAAACTCCAAGTTTATTATGATATGTGTTTTTATATCAATAAACATCCACTTTATTGTGGTATTCTTTTATTTGTGTAGTACAAACTGAAGAATAAAGCGGGTAGTTTTTCACATACATATTATCCCGCTACAAGTTGTAGTAATAGAAGATATTAAATCTTTCCTTTATTTATAGTCTCAATATAATCAATCGCTTTCGCGTATGCTTTGGAAACTGAATAAGTTTCTTTGAGACTTACTACAACACAATACCTTATTGGTAATCAGTTGTGTTTCTCCAAAATAGTATAATTGGCTCTTGTAGAGTTCTCAATTAGTTTTGTACTATCACAAATTCATCAACATCCATATGATCATATATCTCTTTCAAGGAGAAAGTTATATCATCATGGTCATAGTCAAAATTATATGCAAGATATGTTTCTTGCATTATTGTGGTCCTTTAATAATCACATTGCCAAAATATTTTGGCGTACAATAGGTACGTGACCAATGACTTCATGCCATAATAATGACATTATTTTCTTATATCATCTCAAACCTCCTTCTAGAGGTGAGTGTGGTATATTCACTACCACTAGCACGTTCATATTCTTTGAAGAATGAATATGTATTCATAAATCAGATGTTGTCACATTCACATCATGAATGGACCATAATCATCTATATGTGCTTTATAAAATCTCATGTCAAATCGATGACAAATATTACTTTCACAGAGTGAAGGATTATTTTGAGAATCCTTATTATTCTCATTATCACAATGATGACGATTATAATTTCGTCTAATACCACGTCCACATCCATTGATACCTTCACGGTAATAATTTTGTCTTCTTTCAGACTTATCACATATTGCTATCACATTCTCTTAAGGGAATGAGAATGGAGCAAATTCAATGGGACGGGTTTTCAATTCTTTGCCCACAATCATACATGAATTTGATCATGGCAAGGCATAGAAATTTTACCACTTCAGGTGGTTATAATTTCTTACAAACTCTATTCGAGTTATAATCAAACTTTGTTGTCTTTGCTTGTATATAAAATCAAATTATAGAATTTCAAGAATTTGAAAGAGAAAAGTAAAATACTTACCTTAATTTCAGAATTTAATCATGAAGGAAGTTCGTGGAACAATTGACAATCATTATGCTCAATCCCAAAGCTTCTACCCAATTAGTTAGAGTCTCGTGCTGATAACGTGTTATGAACAATAAAAGAACAAGAGCAATATTGCAGAGAAAAGTATGGAGAGAGAATTCTTATTGATTTGGGATGAATTACAATGAAATAGAACCCTCTATTTATAGAGAGAGAGTGACTTAGCCACCAAGTAATAAACCCTAGAATCTCTCTAAATATAGACATTCATCATAAATAAAATTCTATTTATAACAGAATTATATATATAGGTTTAGGATTTCATCTTAATATTGTTTGATTTAGTTTTCTCTACTCTAATGCTAATTTAGATATTTCCTCGTATTATCATATAAGCTGAAAAAGTGTCTTACAATCAAATTTTTACAATATTTAAGGTATAATATAGGTTCAATATTTGTGATCACGTTTTTTTTCCTCTACAATTTTTTTACTTTAACAGTCAAAGTTCCCAAACAATTTTGAATAATAGATACACATTTCTCCTTCCTATCTCAAAACTTTAAGCTCAGATTGTTATCAAGTATCAACCTTTATTTTAATTTTTTAATATCATGGTTTC
>NW_017672034.1:46901-50187 GCF_001879085.1 Nicotiana attenuata | reverse complement strand
TAAAATCTACGTTATAGACTTACTTATAAAATAAATTAAATATTATTTCTAAGTAAGAAGCATAGGAAAAAAATAGCGATTTAGCAATTATAAATTAATAATGTTGAAATGAAAGAAATGAACAACAAAAGTTTAGGATACTAATTTGTTTGATTCAGTAATTTTAATAGCAATCAAAACTCAAAAAACTATTTGCATAATTAAGAGAGTTTCTAAATATATATTAATGCATGTAATGCACGAAAAACTTAATATAAATAAAGGTAAATTGTATAATAAAAATTACTAAAATATTCTTTATTTACATTGGAATCAATAAAATTGGAATAAAGTTAAGTTTAATATATTGACTGGGATGGATTGAGGATTTTAATGGGATGTCTGTTCCTTTGTTGAGTTAGCTAAATGAGATCAACAATTATTATTTTAAAAACTTACACTTCTTCCTTTAACTTTTATTTTATAACTCAAACATAAATTTTAATATATTATTTATGTAATTTTTTAATAATTTTATTCAGTCGGTGTACACGCACAAAATGCGTAACCTAAGACTAGTAGATTTAAAATATAGGATGACAAGGTAAAAATCTCTCTCTTTATTTATGTATTTATTTATTTATTTTATATTTATTACCAACCACACCGTAATTAACATGTAAGGTCCATCCCGCACTACATCAAAACAGTATGGGGCACTCGCGCTCCAAAATAAAGAAGAGGGACATTTATGACATTAATCATACTTTATCAAAACCCTAGCAATATAACTCCGCCGCCACCACAGCCAGGGGTTTTCTCGAGCTTCAGTAGCAGCTTAGCCGTCTCACCAGCAAATCAACCGAAGCCATGGTAAATTCTCTTAATTTTCTATTTAATTACTGTTTAACTCACCGAATTAAACTCGCACTATGTTAATTAATATGAAAAATGAAGTTTTATCTTCTGTAATTACGTTTACTACTTGTTCATGTACTTGCAATGTTATAATTCTTCAGCTAGATTTGTATGCGAGAATTTAGATTTTTGTAATAATGTTTTAGCATAAGTAAATGTTTGCTGATCTTAAAATTGTTTGATGAACTGATTTGAATTTGTATAGATTTAAAATTGTTTTTTTTTGAAGCAAGTATACATGTATTAGATAAATAAAAGAGGCTAAATTATAAAAGTGGAACTCCAATATAGTTTTTGGTAGCTAGTTCAAGTGGCAAAGGTTGAGGTACTTGTGACTTAGGTCACGTGCTCGAGCGCGTATGAACTAAGTCTAGTATTTAAGTGGAGAAGGGTACATGGGCGGGTCCATTATCCCGGGTTTTGAAAGTTGCGGTTAGTCCTAAGGGTTGGCTCCTGATAGATTTCTCAACAACATACCCAATATATTCCTAGAAGGTGGGTCGGGGGGGGGGGGGTGTACTGTAGGTAGACCTTACCCCTACCTTGTATAGGTAGAGAGGCTATTTCTGATAGACCCTCGGCACAAGTTTCTCGGTCATCAAAATAATCAGAAGTTTGGTACTGAGAATCTTCTGAAGAACTTCCCCGACGTTTTTCATCTTTTTCCTTTTTTGGAGTGACTGTACAAAGTCTATTATTAGGAGTTTAGGACTAAAGTTTGTATCTTGGCTATAATAATCATCATGGTCTTATACCATTTACTCATTATTTTTGAATGGATAAATGTAGAGTAACATACTATATCTGGAAACTTTTGGTATTTTGCAGTCAGTACCAGTTAATCCCAAGCCTTATTTGAACAATTTGACGGGAAAGCCTGTGATGGTAAAGCTTAAATGGGGAATGGAGTACAAAGGTACTTTGCTTGCACTTGCTGATTCCTAACATTATGCTCTTCGTTAAGGTTTTTGAGAATGAGATGTGGGCGGACGTTGTTTGACTAAGCTCCTTTTCTTTGTTGTTTCTCTTTCAAGGGTATTTGGTCTCCGTGGATTCATACATGAACTTGCAGGTAATGCTTCTAGTTTGAGTTTCTATCCTTTTCCATTTCAAATTGTGTAAAGGAACATTATTTAGTGGATCTATGTGCATCTATATCCTCATGATATGCTTAACTCTTCATTATGAACTATTCATTGCTATCGATGAAGGCATGAGTTGCTGTCTAGATCACCGTATTCACAATCACTGTATTAAGAATTTCCTTATCAAACAGGTTGAAAAAATTTTATTTGAATATCAAGCTGTAGGCGAATTCTTGTTAACTTTACAATAGTTGGGACGTTTCCTTTTCCTTTTTTCTGTTTGTGGATGGGGGGTGAGGAGGGATTGTATTCAGTAAATGCCGAGTTGTGTTCACGAAAAAAAGTAGCATTTTGGTTTTTGCAATTATATAGATTGATTGGAGATTAAGCAGAAGACAAGGAAAAATACAGTACTGACAACAGATTAGGTGTCAAAAGTAAGAGGATCAAAGCTCGTGAACTTTACGTGTTTTAAGTCCCTTCCACTGTATGTTCCTAATACCTGAACTGTAGCTATCTGAGAGGTATGAGCTTCACATTGAGTAAGGCAGTTGTTTCATCTTGAAAACCTCTGTTCTTTCTTTCCATACAAACCTAAAGATGCAATGAGGATGCCGTCCAATCCAAGTTTTGCATTTGAATTTGCGAGCTTATGGTGCCTTTCCTTTATATTAGGAAAGTACAAACTTCTCAATGATGACCCATCAGCTTTGCAGCAATGCAAAGAAATTTCTCAAAGGTCCTGTCTGACACTGTAATGAAGTAGGAGATGAATAGCTAATTTATTTGTCTGCAGCACAGAAAAGTAAAACATAATCTTAGCTGCGTCTTTGAAGGCTAATTCGGATAGCGTATCACTGACTACATAAAAAACATATAAACCATGACTCTGGGAGAACTTGTTTTACAAATGGGTTTACAACTAAAATCAGAAAATTAACGAGCACGAAACAACAAAATTTACAGTAAAAGCATTTTATATTAAGAAGCTATCACAAGCTCCTAGTAACCTGCTTGTTTTAGTGATGTGTGCATATGTGCGTGTTTTTCTTGTGCGATGTTCTGAAATCATGTTATTCTTTTTGCAGCTTGCAAACGCAGAAGAATACATTGATGGACAATGCACTGGTTCTCTCGGAGAGATCCTGATTAGGTACCTTCGTGGCTTTGTCTTTTGATCTTGACATGTGGACCGAATTTAAAATTCATGTCAACAGCTGAGCATAATAATCATACTGTCATGGTTATTTAAAAAAAAAACACAATAATCATAATAGCTAAAATGCCACCGCTTATTTTCTCCC
>NW_017672034.1:13320-46881 GCF_001879085.1 Nicotiana attenuata | reverse complement strand
CATACTAGTCATGGTGTTTAAAAAAAAACTAACAATAAACATAATAAGCTAAAATAGCCACCGCCTACTTTTNTTCCCCCCCCACCCCCCCCCCCCCCCCCCCCTTTCTGCCTACATCAAGTAGCAGGCATATAAAGCTGAAGAGACATGTCTAGTTGTAGATGGGGCTCATCCTTTCTTCCGTGATTGGCCTTTCTTCTTAAAAAGAAAATTTCCCACACTTGGGTTCACTTTAGGAGGCGGAAAATATGGAGACTTTTCTTTGTCCTGCATCTTTTTGGTATTGCATGTCTCATGTGAATGGCTACCAAGGAGGAGCCTGTTAGATATTAGAAATGCTTTTATTAAGATCTTCTTGGAGACCATGAATTGTTATAAATGTTTGATGTACTCTATTTGCTCTGCAGCCTTAGTGATATTGATATTGGTAGCGTTTCAAAAATAGTGTCTTATTGCTAACTAATTCAATCCTCCTTACCTGTGGACTTAATTTACATTTTCCATCTTCCTCACAGTACGATTCTCCAACTGGATCAGTTACATTTTTCACTTTTAGTGAAAGACTGGAATATTAAGACCATAACAAATTGCCTCACTGTTTTCATTTTCTTCTAGATTTCCGATTCTTGTAAAATGAGTACCTTAAATATTTATTGACTAGTGATTGGTTTATAAGTTAATGATTCAGAAATATCTGAATGATAGTTGTCCGACACATCACTCTATGATAGTGATCTGTTTAGCTCTTCTTATAAATGTACTTATTAATTTGTTTTTAATCGTCTCATGGCATCACCAATTCACTTTTGTCAGTCTTTTCATATAGTTATGTAACGTTATTTGTAAAAGCATTTGCGAGTGAATAATGCGACTTCTCTTTCTTAACCTTGTTGCTTTTACGTCTGCAGATGTAATAATGTTCTCTATCTTCGTGGTGTACCTGAGGATGAAGAATTGGAAGATGCTGATCGCGACTAGAAACTATGTTGTATTGGTAATGTCATCGTTCTTCCAATGTAACCCGATTTCTGGTTCATTGATCGTGATGTAACAACATATTTGTCTCCTTGTATGTATTATCAATGATGTGATAAACTTTCCTAGATTTCTATCTAATGTATGCTGATGGATAGTTGAGGAAGAGGTTGGGGTGACCTTACTGTTTTACTGGAGCAAAATGAACCAAATATATAGCTTGACAGCCATATGATCTTCAGATTATTTTTGTATATTGGTTTATGTTTAGCAAGAATAGAACAAATTGATTGGGAGACATGGCATTTTTGTATATTGGTTTATGTTTGTTCTGATATTTTTTTGGATGCTATAGTGAAGTGCAATTATAGAGGACATATATTATAACATATCATAAAAATTCGTTCCGAGAAAAACTTAACTTTTATAGTGAATGCTTGTTATATATGGATGTTATAGAGAGATCTGTATGTATAAAGCACAGCCTGGCCAACACAGCCTACTGTAATCAGTTGAGGAAAAAAATCAAAATGACAAAATCAGACCAATTAAGTAAAACCTAAATAAGGTATTTGGATTTTGGAACAATTAGATTGAGCAATTTATTATGTAGAAACGAATAAACATTACAGAATCAGGAAATTTCATAACCTAGATTAAATTGCATGATATATGAGATATTCAATCTCAGCAATAATCTCACCTAATTAAGGTCAATATCATCCTTTCCAAATAGAGAATATTTGATATATATTGCCTAAAGAAATTCAATTTACCTTTTCAGAAGCTCAATCTCTTATCTGACTCTGTAATCTTCTCCATTACATTTTAAAATCTCCTATATACAATTATATCATTTGAGATACAGTTACCTAATCAAATGGACTCATCTCTCAAACTATAAATTCCACTCTTTGCTATGACAATTCATATCATCAATTTCTCTAAGTCACTAACGCCATGACGAAGAAAACTTTCTTTTCGAATCTTATTTCCTTCTCCTTTTGCATTTTTCTATTGTTCGGCTATTCTTTCGCGAAAACTAAAGTTGAAAGCACAGGTACCGAAAAACCTCACGTGACAAAAAGTACAACTGTTCATCGGCCGCGACGCGTTTTTCCATTCGCGCCACCGCCACCAATACCTGATAGTGGTAATCATCCTTCAAAATTTCCACTTACATGGCCATTTACTTTCCCACCGTCGCCTGGTTTTAAATTTCCACCAATTCCTCCATTTGCTTTTCCACCATCGCCTGGTTTTAAGTTTCCACCAATTCCTCCATTTGCGTTTCCACCAATTCCTCCATTTGCGTTTCCACCATTGCCTGGTTTTAAATTTCCTCCAATATTTCCTCCATTCCCTGGAACCCCTCCTAATGATGGTGCCAAAGGTGATGGTAGTAATAAGAAGAATTGAATTGTATTAGAATTGGTTTTAATTATTGAGATTAATAAGAAGGAAGTTAATATTTAGTTTTATCTTTTTTGGTGCAATTAGAACTTCAAATTAAGACTTTGAACTATATTTCCTCTCTATCGGAAGAATTGGTTTTGTAGTCCTTTACCAATTTATTAATAGTTTTATGCCTTTTTTACAAGAGATTTTCGTTTTTACATATAAGAGATATGAAAATAACATAGTAACACATCTTCTATTCAAATTATAAATAGCCGCAAGAGATCATTTCCTCTATCACTAATGTGGTCTACCTTTTTTTATTTATTTATTTATTTTTTATTTTTTTAAATTTCAGTTTCGTAATGCACTTTATGTATTTCATTTCAATTTTTCGCAACAGATACACTACAAGAAATGAGACTTGTCGACACAAAAAATGGAAAATTTGCCCCAAAAAAATACAAAAAAATTCTCATCCCCCTCCCCAGGTGTTAGTGGCCATGGATTTCTAGACATTTGGTTTCATATATCAAATGCCTAAAAACATATATCAAGCCCCGGGTATAAATTCGCTTTTATTAGAGAACGCTTTACCTCTAATTTGGGTTTTTCCGGTGCGAATGTGTAATCTGCTACTGTGTTAAAACACAAAATCAAAAAAAACTGTTAGAAGAATAAAAGAAACTGGAAAACAGTAAAGAATAAGAAATATTCCGAGTCCACAATTTGCTTGTGCGTCCTTAAGGAATTTTAACCCCCTCACACGTTGCCAAGGTAATGGATTAAATCCTCCCAGGATGAAATGGAATAAACCTTCCTGCAACAGTGGCAATACAAACTGCAGGATACCAACGAACTAAAAAAACGGAGCAAAATCACACTTACGAATTTGAGAGAGAGAGACTGCGAATTAGAATGCAGTATTTTCAGAAAGAAGGAAGTTTTGTAATTTTTTTTTTCAGTGTGTTAAAAACGAAGTCATGCCTCAGAATTTATAGACAATTATTGGAAGAGGTGTGATGTTTGTTCTGGAAAAGGTGTCTGTTCAAAAGTTTGCGCGTCCTGCCGCGGTTACGCCAGGACCGCGGCCAGAGTGGCCTTCTGAATTTTGTCCAAAAATAATCTTATCGATCGATCATTTGACAACCAAACCCAAACCCAAAGCCGAAGCCGAGCCGAGCGAGCGACGACGACGGCGCGAGGGTTCATTCTCTTCAACTCCTTTTAAGAGCTTTAAGAAGTGATTCTATATATATACACACAAATGTAGTTGTCCCTCACCAATGAGGGACAAAGTTCAAGACAAAAGCTCACTTCATTCAAATTTTCATTTTCCTCCATTTTATTTCCCACCATTTCCAATTCACACTCTTAGACTTTAAAGCCCAATGCTTAAAGTCTATGAAGCCCAATGCTTTAAAGTCCAACAATCCCCCGCATGAATGGGAATGGCTGTAACAAGAATGATCATAGATGAAAGCTGTGTGATTTGCAAGTAAGGATTAATTGCATCTGGATAAGTAGGTTTCCCTTTGAACTTTCCGTAGTGAACATATGTCGGATATACTCGGTCAATCGGTAGATTTGATATCTTTGAACCGTCGAGCTTTAGTGTATACCTAGACAACCATATGTCACACAACCAATCCTTAACTGTCTTTTGGTTCTCATTGTTGTGTTCGTTTCAGCCATGAACACCGCCTGGTTTCATAAGTGCGTAAAGAATTGGCCTTACAGAATTTTCATTGAAGCGGCTTCCACTTCACACTTACATAGGTGATTCCTAAACGTGTAATCCTTTAGATTGACACTATTTGATAAATACCACATCAAACTTAGGTAATCATTAAAGAACGTGTAAAGTTCTATCCTTGTTACTGAACATTGTCTTCATCACGAGAAGGGACCAAAGATTTTACTTTGACAATGTTGAACTGGTCAATCACAACTTTGTTTGAGCTCCTTGAACCTAGATCTCGGAACATCCAAAATTCTAGGTAGAGTTACCGTCATGTTGACTTGTCCTCGGCCATAGTCCCATTCCCTTAGATGATTTCTCAACTCCCTCTCTAGTTAAGCCTTTTGTAAGCGGATCCGCCACATTATCCTTTGATCTTACATAATCAATAGTGATAATTCCACTAGAAAGTAGTTGTCTAATGGTGTTATGTCTTCGTCGTATATGACGAGACTTTCCGTTATACATAACGCTCCCTGCCCGTCCTATTGCAGCCTCACTATCGCAATGTATGAAAATAGGAGCCAAAGGTTTTGGCCAGAACGGAATGTCTTCTAAAAAATTCCGAAGCCATTCAGCTTCTTCACCGGCTTTATCCAAAGCTATAAACTCTGATTCCATTGTAGAGCGAGCGATGCACGTTTATTTGGAAGACTTCCAAGATACTGCTCCTCCACCAACAGTAAAAACATATCCACTTGTGGACTTTGTTTCTGTTGAGCCGGTTATCCAATTTGCATCACTATATCCTTCGATAACCGCAGGATATTTATTGTAGTGCAAAGCGTAGTCTTGGGTATATTCCAAATATCCCAGAACTCGTTTCATTGCCACCCAGTGATGTTTGTTTGGATTACTTGTGAATCGACTAAGTTTACTATTGCACAAGCTATATCAGGTCGTGTACAGTTCATGATGTACATTAAGCTTCCCAACACACGAGCATACTCCAATTGAGATGTACTTTCACCTTTATTCTTTATAAGATGATGATTTAAGTCAATTGAAGTTCTTGCACTTCTAAATTCCAAGTTGAATTTTTCAAGTACCATTTTCACGTAATGTGATTGAGACAAAGCTAGACCCTGAGGAGTCCTCTGGATTTTAATTCCTAGAATTACATCGGCAACTCCTAAGTCTTTCATATCAAACTTACTAGCAAGCATGCGCTTAGTAGCTTGAATGTCGGCAATGTCTTTGCTCATTATTAGCATATCATCAACATATAAGCAAACAATGACTATATGATTTGGAACGTTCTTAATGTAAACACATTTATCACATTCATTAATCTTAAAACCATTTGACAACATTGTTTGGTCAAATTTCGCATGCCATTGTTTGGGTGCTTGTTTTAGTCCATAAAGAGACTTAACAAGTCTATACACCTTCTTTTCTTTTACCGGAACCAGAAACCCTTCAGGTTAGTCCATGTAGATTTCTTCCTCTAAATCACCATTTAAGAAGGCTGTTTTTACATCCATTTGATGGATTTGAAGACCATACAAGGCGGCTAACGCTATTAGCATCCGAATGGATGTAAGTCTTGTTACCGGCGAGTATGTGTCAAAATAGTCAAGACCTTCTCGCTGTCTAAATCCTTTGACAACAAGTCTTGCCTTGTATTTGTCAATAGTACCATCGTCTTTCATTTTCTTCTTGAAAATCCATTTAGAACCCAATGTCTTGTTACCTGGAGGAAGATCAACCAATTCCCAGGTATGGTTGCTCAATATGGATTCTATTTCACTATTGACAGCTTCTTTCCAATATTGTGCTTCTGAGGAAGACATTGCTTCCTTGAAGGTACGAGGCTCATTTTCTAGCAGGAAAGTCAGAAAATTTGGACCGAATGAAGTAGATGTCCGTTGACGTTTACTTCTTCTCGGATTTTCCTCATTAGGCATACCATCTGTTATTTCCTCCCGAGGTCGTTTTGACTTGTGGTAGGTCACTTCACTTTCCTTTTTATACGGATAAATAGTTTCAAAGAATTCAGCATTATCTGATTCTATTATCGTATTAACGTGAATCTCAGGATTTTCTGACTTATGAACCAGAAAACCATATGCCTTGCTATTGGTTACATATCCAATAAATACACAATCAACCGTTTTTGGACCTATCTTAACCCTTTTAGGTTTAGGAACTTGTACCTTAGCTAAACACCCCCACACTTTGAAGTATTTCAAGCTGGGCTTCCTTCCTTTCCATTTTTCATAGGGAATGGACTGTGTTTTACTATGAGGTATACAGTTGATTATTCGGTTAGCTGTAAGTATAGCTTCCCCCCACAAGTTCTGTGGTAAACCTGAACTTATCAACAACGCATTCATCATCTCTTTCAACGTTCGATTCTTCCTCTCCGCAATTCCATTAGATTGTGGAGAGTAAGGGGCAGTTGTTTGGTGAATAATGCCATTTTCCAAACATACTTCTTCAAAAGGAGATTCATATTCTCCACCCCTATCACTTCTTATCATTTTGATCTTTTTGTTTAGTTGTGTTTCAACTTCACTCTTGTATTGCTTGAAAGCATCAATTGCCTCATCTTTACTATTAAGTAAATAAACATAGCAATATCTTGTGTTATCGTCAATAAAAGTAATAAAATACCTTTTCCCACCGCGAGATGGTGTTGACTTCATGTCGCAAATATCTGTGTGAATTAAGTCTAAAGGACTTGAATTCCTTTCAACGGACTTATAAGGATGCTTAGCATACTTTGATTCCACACATATTTGACATTTGGAATTAATGCAATCAAATTTTGGCAATACTTCTAAATTTATCATTTTTCGCAATGTTTTGAAGTTGACGTGACCTAAGCGTGAATGCCATAAAGTGTTTGACTCAAGTAAGTAAGAAGAAGCATTAACTTTATTGATAGGAACTGCTATTACATTTAGCTTAAAAAGGCCCTCATTCAGGTAACCTTTTCCTACATACATATCATTCTTACTTAGTACAACACTATTAGAAACAAAAATACATTTGAATCCATTCTTGACAAGAAGTGAGGTAGACACAAGATTCTTGCGAATTTCTGGAACATGGAGAACTTGGTTTAGAGTCACTATTTTTCCCGACGTCATCTTCAACGCAATCTTGCCAACTCCTTCAATTTTGGCTGTAGACGAATTTCCCATGAAAATTGTCTCGTCGGGTCCTGCGGGGGCATAAGAAGAAAATAACTCCTTGTTAGCACAAACATGGTGGGTGGCTCCAGAATCTATCCACCATTCTTTAGGATTTCCTGCCAAGTTGCATTCAGACAACATGGCACACAAGTACTCCATTTCTTCAGCATTTTCAACCATGTTAGCTTGATTCTTCTTCTTCTTATCATTCTTTGGTGCACGACAATCCACGGCCTTAATGCCCAGATTTTCCACGGTTGTGGCAATTACCCTTGAACTTTTTCTTGCTTGGGTAATTCTTTGGTCCAGAAGCCTTCTTTCTCTTCTTATTTTGTGGCGCCTCCTCAACAATGTTAGCCCTTATTATTGTCGAGCTTCCACGTGACTTCTTTTCAGCATTTTTGTTGTCTTCTTCTATCCTCAAACGAACAATCAAGTCTTCTAGTGTCATTTCCTTTCGCTTGTGTTTAAGATAGTTCTTAAAGTCCTTCCACAACGGAGGTAACTTCTCAATGAAAGCAGCGACTTAAAAGGCCTCATTTATGACCATACCTTCAGCAAGGAGGTCATGCACAATGACTTGTAATTCTTGGACTTGAGTTATGACCGACCTCGTGTCAATCATCTTGAAATCCAAAAACCTTGCAGCCACGAACTTCTTAAGTCCGGCATCCTCAGTCTTGTACTTTTTCTCAAGCGCATTCCATAACGCTTTTGAAGTTTCCATGATACTATAGACATTGTACAAGCTATCTTCCAAACAACTCAAAATGTAGTTTTTGCACAAGAAATCAGAATGCTTCCATGCTTCAGTTACAACAAATCGTTCATCATCCGGAGTGTCTTCAGCCATGACCGGAGGATCCTCCTTGATGAATCGCTGCAAACTCAACGTAGTAAGATAGAAGAGCATCTTCATTTGCCAGCGTTAGAAGTCGATACCGGAAAACTTTCCGGATTTTTCTGCTGGTGCCATAGCATGAGCAGGAGTTGAACGGCTTGACGAGGCAGCAACATTCGTAACAGTAGCACCCGTTCCCGCAACATTTCCATTAGTTTGGTTTTCATTCGTCATTTTTTCTGTAAAGTTGGAAACAAAACAGAACTTTGTTAAATCAGTGAAGTTTTGATATCTTCAAACTGAATACCAAACCAAACATACAACACGTAACAATGGTGAAGTTTTTATATACTTCAAACCCGTACGTTTATTATTCCGGTAAAGTTTTGATATATTTTAAATCGGATAGAACAATTATTGGAGTAGAAAGCACGAAGACTTTAGTCTCCAAACCAGTATACAAAATATAAATAACAGTTTAATATATATTTCAACACAGAAACGTTAGTATTAAAATTCCTTAAGCTTGTAATCCGCTACTGTGTTAAAACACAAAATCAAAAAAAAAACTGTTAGAAGAATAAAAGAAACTGGAAAACGGTAAAGAATAAGAAATATTCCGAGTCCACAATTTGCTTGTACGTCCTTAAGGAATTTTAACCCCCTCACACGTTGCCAAGGTAATGGATTAAATCCTCCCAGGATGAAACGGAATAAACCTTCCTGCAACAGTGGCAATACAAACTGCAGGATACCAACGAACTAAAAAAACGGAGCAAAATCACACTTACGAATTTGAGAGAGAGAGAGACTGCGAATTAGAATGCACTATTTTCAGAAAGAAGGAAGTTTTGTAATTTTTTTTTTCAGTGTGTTAAAAACGAAGCCATGCCTCAGAATTTATAGGCAATTATTGGATGAGGTGTGATGTTTGTTCTGGAAAAGGTGTCTGTTCAGAAGTTTGCGCGTCCTGCCGCGGTCCTACCGCGGTCACGCCCGGACAGCAGCTAACTAACTGACATTTAATTAATTATTAAATAATTAATTAAATAAATTTTGTCCAAAAATAATCTTATCGATCATTTTCCAAATCCAAATCCAAAGCGAAAGCCGATGCCGAGCCGAGCGAGCGACGACGACGGCGCGAGGGTTCATTCTCTTCAACTCCTTTTAAGAGCTTTAAGAAGTGATTCTATATATATACACACAAATGTAGTTGTCCCTCACCAATGAAGGACAAAGTTCAAGACAAAAGCGCACTTCATTCAAATTTTCATTTTCCTCCATTTTATTTTCCACCATTTCCAATTCACACTCTTAGACTTTAAAGCCCAATGCTTAAAGCCTTTGAAGCCCAATGCTTTAAAGTCCAACAGAATACGAGTACCGGACATCAAGCGGGAAACAAAAAAAGATACAAAATAACTCCTTTAGAATTTGCAATTTTTGAACGTGGTGGCTTGGGACGTTTTCGTACCTCTCGTCATCTCCTAGAGTCCTAGCTCCTATATAACATTGCTTACGAATTGTTTTGCGTACGCCAATAAAAAAATTTCTTTTGATAAATTGGTAATTTGTACATCATTTATAGGCGTTCGCTATAACTTTTTAGTTTTTAAATATAATATTTTTTGCTATTATTATGTAACTTTTAGATATGAATTTACTTTCAAAAAAAAAAAAGTATCGATGTTGGTTGTCAAGCTAAAAATAAATATTTAACGACCTATAATCTTGAGAAAAAAAACTGATCTACCAACTTAAGTAAGGTACCAACCACTTTGAACGTCTCTACAGTAAGTTAATATATACATATTATGCATATAATATGGCTTCACATGCTATTTTTAGTTTAAATGGTTGAGTGAGCGGTTATTTAGGTTAATCCTTCATTAATATATAAAATCAATTTATAATTAATTAGAAGAAGGGAAACCGTCAAATAAGCTAGTATTCATATAAATGAAAGTTATCATTATTAAGTTGATTACAAAACAATTCCTCATTTTATAAATTTTTATTGTAATCAAGAGATTTTTTGCTTCTAAATGATCAGACGAGAACCCCTCTTATTTATTTTCTTTTTCATATTACAGTTTGAATAGATATAGGGAAATCTTGTTCACTCTTTATATACTACAAATTGCATGCATTTTAAGAATTCTCTTTGTACGTAAATTTCACTACTTATGATTGACATAAATCAATATCCATATCTTCGATAAAGTTAATAACTCTCCTAATACTTATAAATCTCTTCATTTACAACCCTATAAAACCCCTACTATAGCTACCTTCATAATTCATCTTAGAGTACGTACAAACCCTAAATTTCTTAGTGATTAAATCATGGCTAAGAAAAGTTTTCTCACTTTTCTCATTTGCATTTTCCTAGTTCTTAACCTATGTTTTGCAACTGATAACGTAGAAACTACGCAGAAATCTGATTCATCTTCACAAGATAAGGAATTAGACTGGTTTCATCCGTGGTTCCATCCACATTTTCCATGGTTTCATCATCCACATCCATGGCCATTTGTTCATCCTCCGATGCCTGCTGGCGGTTTTCATCATGCATGGCCATTCCCGCATCCACCCATGCCTGCTGGTGGTTTTAAGTTTCCCCATCCATGGTTTCATCGTCATCCATGGCCATTCATGCATCCACCAGTTCCATCTCCACCTAAAGGAGACAAAGTAGACAAGAATTAATTGAAGACATGAAGAGAAGTGTTGGATCAATATCTTATTGATCACATATTTTTTTTAGGTATTATCTTTAGGATTTATGTCTTAGGTTATTTCATAAAAACAATAATAGTTCTAGGGTAGTTGTTAGATTCTAAGATTTTCCAAGTAGCTTTCGTTGGTAGAAATGTTATTTAATTTGATTCGGCTTATCATGAAATGAAATCCGTAGTATTATTGCTTTAGCTTTTATGATTTGTAGTTATTTTATGTTGATTGTTCTCCATTTCTATTAATAATTAGCATGTCGTTCCAAGTACGTTCTGTTATGCATGCAAATTACGTGATCAAGGGACAGAATGAAGATAATGAAAAATGGCAACAAAGATCACTTTTTCGAGTAACAATTTGTAAAATATCCAATCTTTTGCAGCTACATAGTATCTAGTGTTTTATCCATAAAGTTCCAAATCTTAATATACAAGGCATGAAGGCAATATTGATTGGTTACTTTTCTAGCCATATGCATTGTTTATATATTGATTATACGCAATTATATGCATATTAATCTTGGGGTACACACTTTGCGTAGAGCTGTCAATATGGGCGGGGCCGGGCTAGCCCAGTCCAGTCCATGTGGGCTTTAGCAATTGACGGGCTAGGCATGGGCTAGCCCACCATTTTGATGGGCCTTATAATGATCAGCCCACCCCAATCCTATGTGGGCTACGGGCCCCCACGGGGCGGCCCATCATTTTTTAAAATATAATTTTATATTTTTTTCTTTAATTTCTAAACTGAAAAAAAAAAAATATTTAAAAGTTAAAAAAATCTTATTGGAAAAATTTCACAAAACTTAATAACTTATACTGTTCTAATATATCACAATAAACACTAAAAAAGTAAAAGACAAGACTATATTTCATTCACTAAAAGTCAAAACTCAAAACAAACTATTCAAGAGAACGCCCATGACGTTTATGGGATATCTAACACATCATCTTTATCAAACACATTTGAATCCGCTTATGAGAAGGTTGTCTTAACATTCACTTTCTTCTACATCTACAATTCGTATGCAATATTAATTAGTTAAATATTGAGAATAATTAAATTTTAACGTTTTAAGACTTTGATCTTTTAATATGATGAGCTTAATAAACTTTAAGCTTGGGATACTCTTCTTGTTATTTTTTGTGTCATATACTTTTTATATGTTATATATTTTAAATACATATTTTTATTAGGCATACGGGCCGGCCCAACCCAGCCTTAGTCAAGCTTCACGGGCCACGGCCTTACTCGGGCCGGGCTTAAAAGCCTCATTTTTAAATGGGCTCCAAAAATTCTAGCCCAGCCCTGCTAAATCACAGGCTGGGTTGGGCTGGCCTAACGGGCCAAGCCCATATTGACGGCTCTAGCGCCTGTACCCTCCCCCCCTCTCTCTCTCTCTCTCTCTATATATATATATATATATATATATATATATATATATATATATATATATGTTTGAGTTATAAAATAAAGGCTACATAATTCAAGTAAGAAAAGAATTTGTACAATATATTTAACTTTAAAATTCATATACATTTCAAATAAGTAAGAATTTAATGGACAAAATCTAATTAATTAGTAAAAACTTAAATGATGATTTTGGGCAAATGATGATAGTGCGCATATAGCTCCATTTGTTGTTCTAACAAAGTTCAAAATAAATGGTGACGATTTTGAACTTCTATTTTTTGGTGCCTCCGATTACATTATTTATTCTTCTTTATTTTTGGATTAATTAATATAATATACTTGATTTACATAAGTTAAATGATAAGGATGTAATAATAATATTTTTGTCTCCTCTAAATTTAGATATTTTATTTGAAGTTGATGTGCAATTATTAAGTGTTCTATTATCAATTAAGTATTTCTAGAATTTGATATTCATGAATTATTATAATGATTTATTAAAATTTGTACTTTTTTTTTTGGTACATAAATGTAATAGGATGAGTGCTTTTTTTCTAAAGTTAAAAGGTTGTTCAATCATAAAGGTTTTGATTAATCGATTCGCGTGAATTTAAAAAGAATATCCTTTGAATATATCTTTTAAATATATTATTATTTGTATGGACAAATAAATCCTAAAATTGTGGATATTTGTTACTCCATATGCTTTTAACATAATTTCCCAAAGATGTCACGATCCAATTCCATTTTAGGTTGTGATGGCGCCCAGCACCGTTGCTAGGCAAGCCAAGAGTGAATAATCTAGTGATTCCCATTTTTAATATGTTTTTCGAGTAAATAACTTTTCTTAATTTAAAAAGATTTAATGAATAACGGATTTAAAACAATAAAAACGAAAGCGGCTAAGTGCAATCATAACCGTAGAAATACAATCCAAAATCATAAGTTACTAGTGTGTACTAAGATCCGGTGTCACAAGTGTATGGGCTACTACTAAGATATACAAAAGACTTATACTCTACTGTCAGAAATAGAATAGACAGAAAATAAATCAAAAGAGAGACTCCGGCTGCTGCTGAAAGGCTCGGAAGGGCAGCTCACCGTGTAGACTCGAACCAGAAGTCAAGCGTGCGCGTCGGACTGATAACCAGATGCACCTGCCCCAGATCCTGCACATCAAGCGCAGAAGTGTAGAGTGAGTACATAAACAACATGTACCCAGTAAGTATCTAGTCTAACCTAGAAGAAGTAGTGACGAGGGGTCGACTTCGACACTTACTATAGGCCAACGATATAATAATATGAAGCTCTAACTAAACATGATATATAAAATGATAATAGAACTCAGAGCAGGAAAATAAGTAAACAATCCTTTCATTTCAAGTAAGAACCAATTCATTTCTCTCGCCTAATTCTTTCACCTTTCAAGTCCATGAAACAATATTAAATATAAAAGGGGTTCCAATATCTTTACGCATGATTTATGCGGAGGACGTACGGCCCGATCCAAATATAAATATAAATGTAATGTGCATTGCCGAGGGTCGAACAGCCCGAACCATAGATATATCAATTAACCTGCTGAGGCGAACGGCCCGCTCCCATGAGAGTAGTGAAAATTTCCCGCTCGCGAAATATACTGGCGAAGCAGTTGGACATAGATTTTCTCAAGTTATTATAATATCTCTCAATTTTTTTCAAAATAACAAATTCAACTAGGAACCTTTAAAATATTAAAATCCTCAACCTCCGCTTTAATCCCAACAATTTATAAGCATAAACAAGCAACGGTATCAACAAAACATGGCGTAAACCTAAATCTACCCGGACATAAACATGAATAGTAGCTACGCACGGACTCTCGTCACTTCGTGCGTGCGTAGCCCCCACAAATAGAAGTACATATTGATTAAGTTCAACTATGGGGTTAATTTCCCTCTTACAAGATTAGAAAAGAGACTTACCTCGTCTCAAGGTCTACTTTCCGATCCAAGAATGTGCTCACACCCTCAATTTGGTGCCGAATAACCCAAATTTAATCAAATAGTATATAAACTAATCAATACATGCTCAAAAGTTCGTATTCCAACTATTAAAGAGGTTACCCAACCTTAAATGTAAGATTCTTAAAATTCACCCCGGGGCCCACGTGCCCGGATTTCAAAATTTTTGAAGAAAGTTGTTACTCATAACCTCATGAACCCAAATATATAGTTTTTACTAGATTCCATAACGAATTTCATGATTAAATCTCGTTTTTATCAAAACCTAGGTTTGTCATCTAAACCTGTGATTTTCACAAATTTTTATGTTAAAATCTACCCATAATCTATGTATTAAACTCACATTAGGTAGAAATCACTTACCTTCAAAAGCTAGGTTGAAATACCCTTCTTTAAAGCTCTAAAATCGCCTAAGAGTGCAATAAATGAACCCCAAAAATGGCTAAGTCTCACTTTAAAAGAGACCTCACTACCTCCAGCGATTCAGCACCTACGGTCGCAGGGCCGCACCTGCGTCCTCGCTTCTACGGATAAAAGCCCGCTTCTGCGGAAATGCCCAGGCAGGCTGGCTCCGCTTCTGCAGACGGGGTCCCGCTTCTGCGGTCCAGCTTATGCGGAGCGTGGGGCGCATCTGTGGATCCTGGGCTGCCCTTCCTTGGCCACTTCTGCGAGGCCTTTCTCGCTTCTGCGGCTGGCCAAGCGCAGGTGCGATTATGACAGCAGCCGGGAGCTTCAGCTATTGCTCCCAAGTTCTAACTTGGTCCGAGCCTCGTCCGATTAGCACCTCGGCGCCCGAGGCCCCTCCCGAACATACCAACAAGTTCGAAATCATAAAACGGACTCGCTCGAACTCTCGGAACGCCCAAAACAACATTTAAACTAAGAATCACACCCAAAACCAATTGAATCAAAACTATGAACTCCAAGTTCTTCAATCTACTTCCAACACGCCGAAACGTACTTAAACTACTCGGAATGACACAAAATTTTGCGGGCAAGTCTTAAATCACCATACGGAACTACTCCCAGTCTTGAAATTCAATTCGGACCTCGATATCATGAAAACCTACTCCAAACCAAATTTAAAGAACTTCCAAAACCTTCAAAGAACCAACTTTCGTTATTAGGTGCCGAAACTCTCCCGGGTCATCCAAAACCCAATCCGAGCGCACACGCAAGTACGAAATTATTATACGAACCTATTGGTATCGTCAAATCCCGATTCCAATGTCGTTTGCTTAAAATGTTGATCGAAGTCACACTTTGCCTTTTTAGCCAACCTTAAGGAACTAATTGTTCTGATTTCAACCCGAACCCTTCCAAATCCCGAACTAACTATCCCCGCAAGTCATAAAACAGTAAATGCACATACGGGGAGTCTTATTTAGGAGAATGGGGTTCTAAAACACAAAACGACCAATCGGGTCGTTACAAAAGATTTATCGACTAATATAAATAACATAACATATGATAAACTAACCTGAATTATTTGTTGGAATCAATAGAAAAAGAAAAATATTCCTTTGGTGAATTATGTACTTAGGCGAATAGACACCACTTTTGGAAGCCATACTTTGGTGTTCGTATGCTTTAATTTTTTTTCCATTCATATAAATGTTACACCCCATAGTTTAGTATGTGAGAGTACGTCGTAAGTCAATTGATGTAAGCTGTGAAATGAGATCATTTTTGAAAGTACATAAAGTACGTTAATCATGTTAACTTGGAGGTTACAAATACTTAAGATCATGGACTGCAAGTACCAAGAGGGTTGGAAGGCTTAGAAGCTAAACCAATTGAAGAAAATAAGTTTCGTCGAAAGTCGGCAAGTTGGAAATGTCATAACATGTACTTTTGGGGTGAGACTAGGGTGGTCAAAATGATAAGGAGGTTATGTTATGAGTTATATTTGTCTTATGATAGTCGTGTGTTATGTTTTGAAGTCAAGTGAGTTGTGGGATAAAAGTTGGCAAAGATCATCACAAGTTACATTCATAAATATGCTGAAATTTAGGTCAAATGTAGCTGAGTTTTTCTCCCAATATACTTGGAATTATGGGATAATCTACCTGCCAAATTGAAGATATACGAGTCTATTTTCTAACCCATTAAACCATTCATCGATACAACATAGTAGTAGAGAATTATTTGCAGTTTCGTGAGACTGCACAGACTGCATATGTGACAAATAGGTGTGTCACTAAAGCTTTTTGAGAAATACATTTCGTGTGTTATATGAGGTCTTTTTGGGACATACTATATACCAAATTGAAGGTCTTAGAATTTAGTTTCTAACGCTCTTTATCGTTCATTAATGCGACATCTGGATAAAAAGATATAAGCGTCTGAAGAAGAGCCAATAATAGGGTGCCAAGCTAGCACTCTTTGACTTTTCAAAAATGGATATATATAGGCCTTATGTCGTCTCTTTCTTCACTTTTCCACATACCACGACCAGAATAAGACCCCTAAACTTATCCTCAAACTCTCCACAAGGGTTTCCAAGAATACTAACATCTCGGGTACAAAATCAAGAAGAGGTAACAATAGAACGATCCCTACGATGTATGTATCACTATATCGCCTCTCTTTTTCTTTGTAGTTTGAGTTTTGGAAGGTACTTCATAGTTATGAAAATGTATACTTTCTGTATTTAAGCTTTAAATATTAAGGAAGGTTGATAAATTCATTTCCTAATAGTTAGAACTCACGGGACGGTGATCGGAAGCCGTGAGTTCGAGTTATTCGACTTGTAGTGGACTATTTTGTGGCTGTTTCATGTTGCTTTTGGGCTGCCTATTATGCTGATGTTTTATGGAGTTTTGGAGGATAAAAGGTATGGAAATACCACATAATGACAGAATGGTGGTCTGGTCATTCGTCGTTACATTTTTAGGTTGTTTGACACTACTTTTGTTGTTGTTTTATGTATGAAGTGATTAGGGTGTGTGGGCTGTTTTGTGGTATATTGTGATGGAGATAAGGTTAAAAAATGATACATACATGTTTTTATTGTTGTGTTCTTGTTGTTTTTGGTAAATGGTATTGGAGGAGGGCCTTGTTACAAGGGAGATGTTGCCCAAATTTACGTAAACGAGCTACTAGTTCAAGTTGCGGACTTAGCCTTTACTCAGCACTGATTTTGAATCTCCTTATACTGTGTTAGATTGAGTTGAGTTGTTCGAAGAATTGCTTGGAATGTATTAAGGACACAATGGAGTTAAGGTATGTTAAGGTTAAACCTTTCTTTTATTTTGGCATGATCCAGTAACTACATGTGTTTGATAATGAGACATAAAGAGAAGTTCATATTCCTGAATTTATGTACATTTTCCTAGTCTCATAAGTTACAGCATTCTCCCTAATCAGGATTTCATATTCAGTTTAATTTTGTCTTTTTTCAACCAAGAGAACGGAGTGTCTACATATATACAGTATTACAGTAATTTCACCACCACCGAGCTATAATCGGTGGGCAGGCCCTTATTGGGCAACTCTGATTAGATGGTGAGTTATATACCGAGCCTACTATGGCCGAACGCCTATGAGCGAGCCCAGAATGGCCGAGATACAGAGCCTAGTATGGCCGAGCGCCTATGAGCGAGCCTACTACGGCAGAGTAGTTACACATACCGAGCCTTATAAGGCCGAACAACTATTTTACTTACTATATTGAGAGAGTTGAGTCAGTATCAGCAGGTAAGCATATCTTCAGATTATCTTTGACTCCTAGTTACTTCCAATTATTATATTATCAGTTCAGTTTCAGCTTTCAGTTATTCTGTTGCCTTACATACTCGGTATATTATTTTGTATTGACGTTCCTTTTGCCGGGGACGCTGCATTTCATGCCTGCAGGGCCTCATTGACAGTTGGACATACCCTCCCAGCAGACAGAATCAAACATCAGCTTGGTTGGTAAGCTCCACTTCCTCGGAGTTACCAGGTCTAGACCTTGGAATTCATTTTATATATACAGGTTTGATAGGTAGGTCGAGGCCCTGTCCCGACCATGGCACAGTTCAGTTATCTCTAGAGGCTTGTAGACGGGTCATGTATATTTTGTATATCAGTAGATCTTCATGGGGGCTTCGTCGGCCTTTATATATATATATATATATATATATATATATATATATAAGCTTTTGGGTATGTTTACCCCATAGATGAGAGAGGCGTTACTTTCAGACGATTCAGAATATGGCCTCATCGGCCTAAGTTGAGGGTTACCCCTCCAGAGTTCACATTTATAGAGTGGTACGCTCGGACTGAGTATGGCACTGGGTGCCGGCCACGCCTCTTCACGTTTGGGGCGTGACACTAAACTATAACATTTAACTTTCTTTATTTGAATAGATGTGACAAATTCATTAATGATTTCAAACTCCTAGATATTAATAATTTATTTATAAAAGAAGATTTAGTGCATTTAATATGGTTATACAAAGATACATATTCCAAATAAGGAACGATTTAATCACCAAATTTTAGCTAATTTTAAAGTCCTAAAAATTAGGATAATAATTAAATGATTATTTTGTCTACTGTGAAATATATTTTTAATAGGTAAAAAAGGCTAACGATATTTTACTAAGGACCTTTGTGCTTTTAATATAGTATAGATAATACATCAATTATGCATATATTATATTTCCATCGGTTATTTTTCGTTTAAGCGGTTGGGTGGACGGCTACTTGCTTAATTCTTCAATTTTTTATCATGGGTCGTCACGGCCCAATATAAAGAAAGGCCCAATAACTTCATCGTATGGTCGTTTTTGAATGCCACAATAGATGTTTTGGTTTAAAATTATATTTTCCGGCCAGATTTATATGTTAGTTACATAGGCTTTAATTAGATGATTTTTATGTGAAAAGCAAAAGAAAAATGACTTGTCTTACATATCTTTACTTGGATTACAATTAGTAAAAAAATTCGATTAAATGAGGGAGATTCTCCCCCTCACTACAATGAACAATTAAGTTGATATACGAGATATTCAATTTCAGCAATAATCTCACCTAATTAAGGTCAATATCATCCTTTCCAAATAGAGAATATTTGATATATATTGCCTAAAGAAATTCAACTCACCTTATCAAACTCAATCTCTTAGTAAACTTTCTAATCTTCCTCATAACATTTTCAAATCTCCAATATACAATTATACCATTTTAGATACACTTACCTAATCTAATTGACTCAACTCTTAAACTATAAATTCTACTCTTTAGAATCACAATTCATTTCATCAAATTCTCAAGTCACTAACACCAATACATCATGACTAAGAACACTTTCTTTTCGACTCTTATTTCCTTCTTTTGCTTTTTCCTATTGTTCAACTATTCTTTCGCGGAAACTAAAGTTGAAACCACAAGTACCGCGAAACCCCATGTGACAAAAAGTGCTATTGTTCATTGGTCGCGACGCGCTTTTCCGTTCTCGCCACCGCCACCAAAACCTAATAGTGATGGCAATATTTTCCCTCCAATTCCTGGTGGTGATGTGCCAAAATTTCCACTTCCACCATTGCCTGGTTTTAAATTTCCACCAATTCCTCCAATTGCTTTTCCACCATTACCTGATTTTAAATTTCCTCCAATATTTCCTCCATTTCCTGGAACTCCTCCTAATGATGGTGCCAAAGGTGATGGTAATAATAAGAAGAATTGAGTTGTAATTATTGAGATTAATAAGAAGGAAGTTTAATGTTTAGTTTTATCTTTTTTGATGCAATTAGAACTTCAAATTAAGACTTTGAACTATATATGTTTCTATTGGGGTTCTTTACTGCATTTTCATAATGCACCTTATGCATTTCATTTCAATTATTTGCAAAATTTCTCATATTTTGTTTCTTTTGAGATGCCAAAATCATGTCCCCTTAAGTAACATTCTTCATGCATATATACTAAAGTTTCCATCAAGGTGTTGATGTTTAAAAAGTGGACTTTAAGAATATCGACAAAAGTTTGTAAATTGGGACAAAAACTTCTTGTTTAAGTTTATATTAGGACAAATAATATAATATGATGATTGAGATTTCTTTAATTTTGATTAGAAGTCTCAAATTCGGGCCCTAAGAATAAAAAATTCTTCTTGCTAAGGAATGCAACATAATTTAAATTGATTGAATTGGTGAAACAACTTTTCCAACATGAATCTGCATTAATTGAATTAGGGAGTTTCTTACTTGATATGGACAGTTCGATGTACCAAGCTCCCAATATGCGCGGGGTCCGAAAAATGACCGGATCACAAGGGTCTATTGTACGCGACCTTACTCTGCATTTCTGCAAGAGGCTGTTTTCAAGGGTGGATGCACCTTTGTCGAAGCGGTGTCACGCGACACCGCTTCGTCGATTTTTTTTATACTAAATATATGTAATAATACTGTGAGAAAACGGATAAGTAGGAAACAATGACACTACTTGACATAAATTACTCTTGGCGCATTGGTTATGTGGTTAAAAATTGTGATGAAGTAGAATTTAATTCATGACTTTTTCTAACTTAAGACTCAACAAAACCAATAGACTACAACTATTTCTTGTCTAGAAGTATGATAGTTAAAGTTATTATTCCCGTTATTCTATAAATTTCAACACCGCTTACAAAAATTTCTGCGTACGCTCCTGGCCGTTTCTACGGCTTGAATCCGTGACTTCATGATCACATGACAATAATTTTACCAGTTACACCACGGCTCTCCTTCCGTTTCTTACTTGATATGACTTTAAATTAACAACTTACCTGGTTTGAATCTAAATTAAGTTAATTATTGAAACGACCTAGCAGGCGTGAATTTGAATTAATTGAATTAGTGGGGTAGCAAAACCAAATGCCTTAAAAAAGTAAAGGACTAGCGACATAGTGTATGGCTTATGAGGTTAATTTAAATGGTAGACCTTTAGAATAGTAGGTGTCTGATTTAGTAGCATTTTCCATCTGTAGGATGTTTTTATACAAATAGTCGATCGGATCTATTGTTTATTTTTCTCAGACAATATAAATAAATTACACCCAAATTATACATAATTTAAACATATCATATATATATATATATATATATATATATATATATATATATATATATATATATATATATATATATATATATAATAAAATATTGCCCTGATTTAGTAGCATTTTCCATCTGTAGGATGTTTTTATACAAATAGTCGATCGGATCTATTGTTTATTTTTCTCAGACAATATAAATAAATTACACCCGAATTATACATAATTTAAACNGAGCGACTATTTAGTTAACGGGCTAAACAAACTCTAGCGATCCAATCATTGCTTTCTTCAAAATACATGCATTTTAAGAATTAGAATTCTATTTATGCAAAATCTTCATTTAAGATTGACACTAATCATAAAATTTAACTATCTGATAAACTTAAACACTCTCCTAATCCATATGAACGACTTCCTTGAAAACCCTATAAAATCCCCGGCATACCTACAGTCATATTTCATCTTAGAGCTAGTACAAGCCCTAAATTTGGCAAAATACATAAGTTACCCCCTGACCTATGGACGAAATCCCTCTTACACACTTTTTGCGGACCAAAATTAGCTTACACACTCAACCTTTTCGAAGTGTGCCTAAGACACACCTTTTTTGTGTTTGACCACTTCATCTCAGAGATTGCATCACACGCGCTAATTAAATCGTGACACGTGTCATAACTCAAGGGAAAAAAAAGAAGAAAATGCATAATTTGCATCCCAATTGATACTAATTTTTAAACAAGAAAAAGAAATCAGAAAACAAACCCCACCCTACTCATCTCTTACTTTTCCCTCCCCCTCCCCCACCGTCCACCACTTTTCTCTCCGATTAATCAGAACATTCCCTCATAAAACACCTTACTTCTCCCATTCTCTAAGAAAAATCCAGAATTTCTTTGATTGATATATGAAATGGATTATTGATTTTGCACCAATTAAGTTGTAGTGGAAGTGTACAATCATTCTTCCTCTAAAACCTTAGCAGCCATGGCAGATAGAACCCACAAGAAGAAACCCATTAACTCTCTTCTTGTGCCACTGCCATATTCATATTAATGAAGCACCCAACTGTATTAACTTCTTTATTTTTCAAGTTGAAGCAGAGTTTAAACTATTTCACCGGCTGGAGTTTCAAGCAGAACTTCATTTTCAGTTGATAAAAGACAGAAAAAGATAAGGTTTCACTGATAACTCCATGGCTATGGAGAAAAACACGGGTGGAGATATTAAATCTAAAGATTATTTCTTTTTTATTCCTACTTGAATCTACTGGAGTGCTTGGGTGAAGTATATCCTGGGAATAAGACCAATGAGCAGGGAGGTTGGGGACGAAAGCATTAGCGATATTTTTTTTTTGTGTGTAATGGTAAAAGAAAAAAAGGATAAAAAGAAAAAAAATGTAGACCTTTGGATCAACTTGCTCGAATCTGCACCGTTCAAATAAAATTTTAGATTTTCATTTTTCACCTCTTCACGCGCCCGTTTTGCGTGTAATTTACCTGGTCAAAAATGGGGTGTCTTAGAGACACACTTCGAAAAGGTTGAGTGGGTAAGGTAATTTTGATCCGCAAAAAGTGTGTAAGAGGGATTTGGTGCATAGTTTGGGGGGTAACTTATGTATTTTACCCCCTAAATTTCTTAGTTATTAGCCATGGCAACGAAAAGTCTCACTTTTCTCATTTGCATTTTCCTGCTTCTCAACCTATGTTTTGCAACTAAGAAAGTAGAAACTACGCAAAAATCTGATTCATCATCACAAGATAAAGAGTTGGATTGGTTTCATCCATGGTTCCATCCACATTTTCCATGGTTTCATCATCCACATCCATGGCCATTCGTTCATCCTCCGATGCCTGCTGGCGGTTTTTGTTGGACTTTAAGCATTGGGCTTTAAAGACTTTAAGCATTGAGCTTTAAAGACTAAGAGTGTGAATGGGGAAATGGTGGGAAATAAAATAGAAGGAAATGAAAATTTGAATCAAGTGAGCTTTTGTCATGAACTTTGTACCACATTGGTGAAAGACAACTACACTTGTTTGTATAAATATAGGATCACTTCTTAGAGCTCTTAAAAGGAGTTGAAGAGAATGAACCCTCGCGTCGTCGTCATCGCTCAGGATTTGGATTTGGATTTGTCAAATGATCGATCGATAAGATTATTTTTGGACAAAATTTATTTAATTAATTATTTAATAATTAATTAAATGCCAGTCAGTTCATTACCGCCTTTGCTGAACGCTGCTTTCCCTCTTGAACAGACATTTTTTCCTGAACAGACATCACACCTCTTCCGATAATTGCCTATAAATTCTGAGGCATGGCTTCTTTTTCCACTCACTGAAAATCGAAAATTTCCTTCTGAATATTGCATTCTACTTCGCAGTCTCTCTCACTCAAATTCGTAAGTGTGATTTTGCTCCGTTCTTTGAGTTTGTTGGTATCCTGCAGTTTGTATTGCCACTGTTGCAGGAAGGTTTATTCCGTTTCATCCTATGAGGATTTAATCCATTACCTTGGCAACTTGTGAGGGGGTTAAAATTCCTTAAGGACACACAAAGAAATTGTGGACTTGGAATATTTCTTATCGTTTACAAATTTTCTGTTTCTTCTAACAGTTTTATTATTTCTGTTTTAACACAGTGTAGTCAACAAGCTTAAGGAATTTACATAACGTTTCTGTGTCGAAATATATATTAAACTGTTATCTATATTTTGTATATTGGTTTGGAGACTAAAGCCTTTGTGCTTTCCACTCCAATAATTGTTCTGTCCGGTTTAAAGTATATCAAAACTTTACCAAGATAATAAACGTACGGGTTGAAGTATATAAAAACTTCACCATTGTTACATGTTGTATGTTTGGTTTGGTATTCAGTTTGAAGATATCAAAACTGCACTGATTTAACAAAGTTCTGTTTTGTTTCCAACTCTACAGAAACATGACGAATGAAAACCAAACTAATGGAAATGCTGCTGGAACGGGTGCTACTGTTACGAGTGTTGCTGCCTCGTCGAGCCGTTCAACTCCTGCTCATGCTATAGCACCAGCAGAAAAACCCGAAAAATTTTCCGGTATTGACTTCAAACGTTGGCAAATGAAGATGTTTTTCTATCTTACTACGTTGAGTTTGCAGCGATTCATCAAGGAGGATCCTCCGATCATGGTTGAAGGCACTCCGGATGACGAACGATTTGTTGTAACTGAAGCATGGAAACATTCTGATTTCTTGTGCAAAAACTACATTTTGAGTTGTTTGGAAGATGGCTTGTACAATGTCTATAGTGTCATGGAAACTTCAAAAGCGCTATGGAATGCGCTTGAGAAGAAGTACAAGACTGAGGATGCCGGACTTAAGAAGTTCGTGGCTGCAAAATTTTTGGATTTCAAGATGGTTGACACTAGGTCCGTCATAACTCAAGTCCAAGAATTACAAGTCATCGTGCATGACCTCCTTGTTGAAGGTATGGTCATAAATGAGGCATTTCAAGTTGCTGCCTTCATTGAAAAGTTACCTCCTTTATGGAAGGACTTTAAGAACTACTTGAAGCACAAGCGCAAAGAGATGACACTTGAGGATCTAATTGTTCGCCTAAGGATAGAAGAAGACAACAAAAATGCTGAAAAGAAGTCACGTGGCTACTCGGCAATAATGGGAGCTAACATTGTTGAGGAAGCACCGGGAAATAAAAAGAAATGAAAGCAGGCAACTGGACCAAAGAATTACCCGAACAAGAAGAAGTTCAAAGGTAGTTGTCACAACTGTGGAAAGTCTGGACATAAGGCCGTGGACTGTCGTGCACCAAAGAATGATGTACAAAAGAAGAAGAAGAAGAAGAATCAAGCTAACATGGTTGAAAATGTTGACGAAATGGAGGACTTGTGTGCCATATTGTCTGAATGAAACTTGGTAGGAAATCCTAAAGAATGGTGGATTGATTCTGGAGCCACCCGCCAAGTTTGTGCTAACAAGGAGTTATTTTCTTCTTATGCCCCCGCAGGACCCGACGAGACAATTTTCATGGGAAATTCGTCTACAGCCAAAATTGAAGGAATTGGCAAGATTGCGTTGAAGATGGCGTCGGGAAAAATTGTGACTCTAAACCAAGTTCTCCATGTTCTAAAAATTCGCAAGAATCTTGTGTCTACCTCACTTCTTGTCAAGAATGGATTCAAATGTATTTTTGTTTCTAATAGTGTTGTACTAAGTAAGAATGATATGTATGTAGGAAAAGGTTACCTGAATGAGGGCCTTTTTAAGCTAAATGTAATAGCAGTTCCTATCAATAAAGTTAATGCTTCTTCTTACTTACTTGAGTCAAACACTTTATGGCATGCACGCCTAGGTCACATCAACTTCAAAACATTGCGAAAAATGATAAATTTAGAAGTATTGCCAAAATTTAATTGCACTAATTCCAAATATCAAATATGTGTGGAATCAAAATATGCTAAGCATCCTTATAAGTCCATTGAAAGGAATTCAAGCCCTTTAGACTTAATTCACACAGATATTTGTGACATGAAGTCAACACCATCTCGCGGTGGGAAAAAGTATTTTATTACTTTTATTGACGATAGTACGAGATATTGCTATGTTTATTTACTTAATAGTAAAGATGAAGCAATTGATGCTTTCAAGCAATACAAGAGTGAAGTTGAAACACAATTAAACAAAAAGATCAAAATGATAAGAAGTGATAGGGGTGGCGAATATGAATCTCCTTTTGAAGAGATGTGTTTGGAAAATGGCATTATTCACCAAACAACTGCCCCTTACTCTCCACAATCTAATGGAATTGCGGAGAGAAAGAATCGAACGTTGAAAGAAATGATGAATGTGTTGTTAATAAGTTCTAGTTTACCACGGAACTTGTGAGGGGAAGCTATACTTACAGATAACCAAATAATCAACCGTGTACCTCATAGTAAAACACAGTCCATTCCTTATGAAAAATGAAAAGGAAGGAAGCCTAGCTTGAAGTACTTCAAAGTGTGGGGGTGTTTAGCTAAGGTACAAGTTCCTAAACCTAAAAGGGTTAAGATAGGTCCAAAAACGGTTGATTGTGTATTTATTGGATATGTAACCAATAGCAAGGCATATCGTTTTCTGGTTCATAAATCAGAAAATCCTGAGATTCACGTTAATACGATAATAGAATCAGATAATGCTGAATTCTTTGAAACTATTTATCCGTATAAAAAGGAAAGTGAATTGACCTACCAAAAGTCAAAAAGACCTCGGGAGGAAATAACAGATGGTATTCCTAATGAGGAAAATCCGAGAAGAAGTAAACGTCAACGGACATCTACTTCATTCGGTCCAGATTTTCTGACTTTCCTGCTAGAAAATGAGCCTCAGACCTTCAAGGAAGTAATGTCTTCCTCAAAAGCACAATATTGGAAAGAAGCTGTCAATAGTGAAATAGAATCCATATTGAGCAACCATACCTGGGAATTGGTTGATCTTCCTCCAGGTAACAAAACATTGGGTTCTAAATGGATTTTCAAGAAGAAAATGAAAGACGATGGTACTATTGACAAATACAAGACAAGACTTGTTGTCAAAGGATTTAGACAGCGAGAAGGTCTTGACTATTTTGACACATACTCGCCGGTAACAAGAATTACATCCATTCGGATGCTAATAGCGTTAGCCGCCTTGTATGGTCTTCAAATCCATCAAATGGATGTAAAAACAGCCTTCTTAAATGGTGATCTAGAGGAAGAAATTTACATGAACCAACCTGAAGGGTTTGTGATTCCGGGAAAAGAAAAGAAGGTGTGTCAACTTGTTATGTCCCTTTATGGACTAAAACAAGCACCCAAGCAATAGCATGCGAAATTTGACCAAACAATGTTGTCAAATGGCTTTAAGATTAATGAATGTGATAAATGTGTTTACATTAAGAACGTTCCAAATCATATAGTCATTGTTTGCTTATATGTTGATGATATGCTAATAATGAGCAAAGATATTGCCGACATTCAAGCTACTAAGCGTATGCTTGCTAGTAAGTTTGATATGAAAGACTTAGGAGTTGCCGATCTAATTCTAGGAATTAAAATCCAGAGGACTCCTCAGGGTCTAGCTTTGTCTCAATCCCATTACGTGAAAATGGTACTTGAAAAATTCAAACACTTGGAATTTAGAAGTCCAAGAACTCCAATTGACTTAAACCATCATCTTATCAAGAATAAAGGTGAAAGCACGTCTCAATTGGAGTATGCTCGTGCGTTGGGAAGCTTAATGTATATCATGAACTGTACACGTCCTGATATAGCTTGTGCAATAAGTAAACTTAGTCGATCCACAAGTAATCCCAACAAACATCGCTGGGTGGCAATGAAACGAGTTCTGGGATATTTGGAATATACCCAAGACTGCGCTTTGCACTATAATAAATATCCTGCAGTTATCGAAGGATATAGTGATGCAAATTGGATAACCGGCTCAACAGAAACAAAGTCCACAAGTGGATATGTTTTTACTATTGGTGGAGGAGCAGTATCTTGGAAGTCTTCCAAACAGACGTGCATCGCTCGCTCTACAATGGAATCAGAGTTTATAGCTTTGGATAAAGCCGGTGAAGAAGCTGAATGGCTTCGAAATTTCTTAGAAGATATTCCGTTCTGGTTGGCTCCTACATGCATACATTGCGATAGTGAGGCTGCTATAGGACGGACAGGGAGCGTTATATATAACGGAAAGTCTCGTCATATACGACGAAGACATAACACCGTTAGACAACTACTTTCTAGTGGAATTATCACTATTGATTATGTAAG
This sequence comes from Nicotiana attenuata, assembly GCF_001879085.1. Taxonomy (NCBI): domain Eukaryota; kingdom Viridiplantae; phylum Streptophyta; class Magnoliopsida; order Solanales; family Solanaceae; genus Nicotiana; species Nicotiana attenuata. Next base: position 18,820 of record NW_017672034.1, on the reverse strand, counting down.
ATCAAAGGATAATGCGGCAGATCCGCTTACAAAAGGCTTAACTAGAGAGGGAGTTGAGAAATCATCTAAGGGAATGGGACTATGGCCGAGGACAAGTCATCATGGCGGTAACTCTACCTAGAATTTTGAATATTCCGAGATCTAGGTTCAAGGAGCTCAAACAAAGTTGTGAATGACCGGTTCAACATTGTCAAAGTAAAATATTTGGTCCATTCTCGTGATGAAAACAATGTTTAGTAACAAGGATAGAACTTTACACGTTCTTTAATGATTACCTAAGTTTGATGTGGTGTCAATCTAAAGGATTACAGTTTTCTTCATGCATGGCCATTCCCGCATCCACCCATGCCTGCTGTTGGTTTTAAGTTTCCCCATCCATGGTTTCATTGTCATCCATGGCCATCCATGCATCCACCGGTTCCATCTCCACCTAAAGGAGACAAGAATTAATTGAAGATATGAAGAAAAGTGTTGGATCAATATCTTATTGATCACATATTTTTCTTTAGGTTAATATTATTATGATTTATTATTCTAGGGTATTTGTTTTAGTTGATAGAATTTCTTAGTAGTTTTCATTTGTAGGAATGTTTGATTCGTTTATCATGAAATAAAATCCATCCAGAATACCGGCTGTACGAAGCATCCTCTGACACTTGTCTAAAAAGCCCTGGGCATCCTCGCCCTCTGCTCCGCTGAAGGTCGGAGGATGAAGTCTCCCAAATCTCTCCAACCTACGCTGCTCATCCTCTGGCATGACAGGAACTACATAGTCCTGAGCAGCTGCGACCGGCTGGGCTGGATGTGCCCCCGACGTCTGAAGTCCCTGCACGGCCTGCTCAGGTGTGCGGGCAGCGGGAGTCTGAATGCCTCTCCCGGCCTGTGAAGTAGCTGCGGCTGTAATGGCTGAAACCGCCTGAGCCAGGCCAGTGCAAACTGATAAGATCTGAGTATTAGGAAACTCTGTCATTCAAATTACGCGATCAATATTTTTTGTCTAGCAATGTGATAATCCTATTTCAACGTTCTTAATATCTTATATGAGTATTTCAGTTCAAAATAATTGATCTCTTGTTTTATTACTTTCAGGTGGATTTGTTATAAAATTCAAATATAGCTACAAATGACAAATACAGTGTAATTTTTTAAAAATATATCTAGAAATGATAAATACAATGTATATGTTTGTTGTGTGGCGTAATTTTTCCTTTATTTATTTGTATGTATTTAAGCTACTTGCAGATCAAATTAATGGGCTTTAATATTCACGACTTAAGAGGAATTAACCCAAATAGCCGCCTATCCGACCGATTAAACTAAAAATAGCCAGTAGAGGTACAATATATGCATAATTTATGTATTATATGTGTATAACTCTGTATAATCTATGTATATAGCTAAAAAAAGTAAACTGAATATGATCGTGTAAAGATCCCTTCACGTACAGTTGTCTATCATGGAGGATTTGCATCTCTACCCGCTTTTTGGGTCACGTTTTAACTTGTGCCCGCTTTGCAAAAAAAATTGCAAGCGTACCCACTTTTTCGCGTAACTTCAGCATACGGGACTGAAGTAGCAAAGACAATCACGCAAAACTTCAGCATACGGGACTGAAGTAGCAAGTGTGCTGAAGTTTTTGTTTTGTACTGGCGAACTTCAGCTCTAGAGCTGAAGTTTTTATTTTGTAACTGGCGAACTTCAGCTCTAGAGCTGAAGTTTTTGTTTTGTAACTGGTGAAAGCTGAAGTTTTTGTTTTTGTAACTAGGGAACTTCAGCTCTAGAGCTGAAGTTTTTGTTTTGTAACTGGCGAACTTCAGCTCTAGAGCTGAAGTTTTTGTTTTATAACTGTCGAACTTCAGCTCTAGAACTGAAGTTTTTGTTTGTAACTGGCGAACTTCAACTCTAGAGCTGAAGTTTTTGTTTTGTAACTGGCGAGCTGAAGTTTTTGTTTGTAACTGGCGAACTTTAATCTTCTTAGAGTTGAAGTTTTAACTGACTTTCCATATGATTCGAACGTTGAAAGTATTCACAAATATGTTTTTCTTTTGGGTAATCCAATTCACATGCTACCTGCAATGACTTCTACTTCCCTATTTTAGAAGTCCACATATGCCAAAACCAAAAGCTGCGCTGCTATTCCAAAGCTGGAAATAAAATATAACTTCGAAACCCAAACGCCAAACACCTTGTACAGTAACTGAAAGCTATTCATATCAGGCATGTGGACATCTGAGACGATAACGTCGAAAGAAACGCCGCTGAACCAAAGGATGCACAATGCATATCTTGCGTGGAGAAGGAGGAGGAGAAAGGGGGCTGAAGTTGTTTAAAAAGTGGGTACAAGTTAAAACTTTTTAAAAAATGAGTATAGGTTAAATAAGGGCGACCAAATAGGACACCCCGTGCAACTTTTACGTCTATCATCTGTCACTTTAGCCCATACAAAATGGGCTCTCACCAGCATTATCTCACAGTAGGATTTGCACCATGTAGCCATTTTAAGGGTGCTATTTCAAACATACACTGTTTTAGTATTTAAATTTTAACCGAAGAGTGCAAAGTTTAGTCATATTATTTTGATCCTGTTTTTGGAATTGAAGATTTTCTTCCACATGATCTTTATGTGGTAGTGATTTCAATTGCACAATATTAGATTGAAGCAGCTGCTTTGATCTGTCACATATGTAGTTTTCATATATTTGTGTTTTGGCGTTTCTATGATTATGTGTACGTTCTATATACTCATAAAATAACTCATCACTCGGTTTTTGACTATCATTGACAGAGGCGGATTTATGATATTAATTTTATGGGTTCAACATATAAAGTGTTTAGTATCGAACGCATTATATTTTCAAAGTTATGGGTTCATATCTACTATTTATTATAAATTTAATAATTTTCACATAAATTTATGGGAAAATGACACTGTATAGTCACTCTCAAAATAATAACCGAATTTGATTCTCAAGTGGCTAAACATTAAATACTTTGTAAATTTCTGCTTTACTTCAAGCAATAGTCATTTAAATTTTACATCATATAGCAAAGGTATACACCCTATTTATTACTATAAATCAAAATTATTTTAAAATATTATTTTCTATAGCTACCTTTTATATTTTATAGCAAAATATGTATTATACTACCATTGAGGCGTGGAATTATGCATGAAATAAGACATGAAATACATTATTTATGTTGTTTCTCCCTCCTAGACAGCTGGACATACCTATTTTTAAAGTGATTGACGTTATTGTATTGATGAATACATAGCGATTTTTGCTGTTGTATTCATGAATACATGGCGCGAATACATGTGAATACATGCGCGTACAGCTGGACTACCATGCTTTTTAGGCGTTTTTTGCTGCTGTATTCATGAATACAGCAACGCGAATACACTACCGTAACAACTGAATAGTAGTTGTAAAAAGTAATTATGTATATGATAGCTATAGGAAGTTAATAGCCACTAAACAATAGTGGTTTCTGAAAATTCTCATAGTCATTCAAGCGGCTATTTGTGCACTTGCCGTGGTGGTAGGGCTTTTGTCCGGCTCCTCCGCCTACAAGGTAAACAGCTTAGCTTAGAGCACAGCGTTTTCGCCACCACACTGGCTGGCTAGCATTGGCCTTACCGTAAGAAGTTCGAGACCGATATATCTCGTGACACGCTCCGCGTAGCGTATGTAGTATCATCGACCCAATGATAAAAGTAACAAGTCAATTATGTAATTAACAACACGATATAAGACTATTTACTAATGTGAATAATTTAAGCTCCCATTTGGCCATATGCTTTGGCTAAAAAATTTACAAAAAAATTGAAAATATTATTTGTTCATAGAATATTATCTCTTTAAAAAAAAAAAATCTGAATTCTTTTCAAGTTTCCAAAACCTACGACAGTTATTGGGTAAAAAATTTTCTTTCACTCATAGAACTTCAATTTTTTTTTCAAATAAAATGCATGTCCAAACACAACTTCAACTTTCAAAAATTATTATCCAACACAACTTTAAAAACTCTTTCTTAAGTTTCAACCAAATCTATGTCCAAATGCTAGCTAAAAATTAATATCAATAAACGTGGATTCTCAAATCAATCAATTTAAATAGGGTATGAATTGTAAGCATAAATTTGTCCGTTAATCGTTTTTAAGATTTTTGTATGTGTGAAAGTTCTATTTATTGGTAGAACTTTTTTTGTTCGGTGGTAGAAATATTAATTAAAGTGGTTATTAATATTCCTTGTATATTAGTAATAACTTGTCCCCCCCAAAAAAAAAAATAGACTAGCATCACGAAACTTATAGAATGGACTTCATGGGCAATATTTAAAGGGAAACTTACACAAATGTCCCAAATAAATCTCAATTTACCAATCTCTAGCCATTAGTCATAGACTTACCAAAACTAGCCAACAAAAATTGAAAAACCAAATAATAGGGTTCTTTCTCTCAAAGAATCACATGCAAAAATCACCTTCCATATTTTTAAGTGTGATTAGCAACATTAGATACAAGACGGAAAAGAAATTTCATGGACGAGGTAGCAAATAAGGTGATGAAATACAAAAATCTATACAAATATTCCAAAAATCTAAACAAAAAAGGAACTTTTTCAATGGGTATAGTTGAAATTCATTGAAAACATATAGATAAGTCAATATACAAAATTTGAGGAAGATTGGAGGTGATTTGGAGTGGTCTTGTATCAAAATTCATAATCAAATCGAGTTCAAAAAAGTCTTCTGCGACACATGTATCAAACATGTATCTCACATACAGGTATACATGGATATACATGTGATACACAATTGATACAAATATGATACATATGTGATACACAAATGATACACAGTGTGATACACATATCTTTTTTTTCATGTTCAGCTTTTATTTCGAATTTTCAATTCAAACCACCTCAAAACTTCACCAAATCATCCCAAAACTGAGATTCAAGCTCCTTAAGTTGTGCCCAATCTATTCTAATAACACCCACTCAAAACAAAGCAAAAATTTGATATTTTCTTGCTACAAATAGTTAATTGGCTAATTTGGCTAATATTAGTAATATTTTATCAATTGGCCAATTTTTGTAATGAACTACCTATAAATGAACATAGCTGGTAATTTCCCATATTTAAACTTCAAAAACTCACACTAAAGTGTTAACAAAGAGTTTAACAATTTTCAGATACAGAGATTAAATTAAAATCAGTAAAATAGACCAAGCTAAGTTTCTCCCTGATGATTAATTATAATAATGATTCTCTTGAAAAATAACTGAATAATAGGTAGTAAACTATTGGTTGTGGTAGATGCAACTATATCAATTCCATAATATACACTACTAGAGGAATTATTAATGTATCAACAACTAATAATTAGATTACTGATTATATATTGTATTTAATATTCAGCCAACCATAATCTATTTAATATATATATATATATATATATATATATATATATATATATATATATATATATATA
>NW_017672034.1:6459-13315 GCF_001879085.1 Nicotiana attenuata | reverse complement strand
ATATATATATATATATATATATATACACACACGAATAATAGAGAGGAATTTCCAAATCCAAATAGAAATTCTTTTAATGAATAAAAATTTTATTTTTTATTGTGCATAAAAATATTAGATATTTTTTCCAAGTCCTAGATTCTCAGACTTTAAAATAAAAAATAAGAATAAAAAAAATTATAAAATAAAAAATAACTGACGTGCGTACTAGTTTCTATAGAGAGGTTCTCAAGCAATCATTACGTTAAACATGCATGCATGACTTTGTTCATAATAATGTTGTAGGAATTTGGCTTTGTTCCTTATATACACGAAAAAACTTTATTTTTTCTTAATTTCCTTTTAATTTTAGAAGGCAATATGTTGGTTAGAAGATATTGTTGACTACCCAACCAACTTTCTAACAGGGGCTACTGGGTTCGACCGAACCCAGTAACTTTTGCTTAAACACTATACTTTATATCAAGAAATTCATTAAATATGTATAAATATTAAATTTAAAATCCAATTATTAACACTTGATGTCGTCCTTCTAAATTTTAAAACTCATGAAGTTAAAACTTCGACTCTACCTCTGCTCTTTGAGATTCCAAACCACAAGGGTAAAATTGGACCTTTTCTATTTATAATATTTGTTCGTGAGTGTTCAATGGCAATTTCGAGACAAAATTATAACAGCGAGAACATGAAAAGCAAAATTAGATCGTATGTTCAAACAAATTTAGCCTTTTGATCATTTAAAATAGGGCAAGTACCCTATAGCTAGGTTATATTCTAGTGATTATATAAAAAATTATTTCCACTTGCAGTGGTTTTAAATAAATTCCTATATTTTTCAGGTGTCAAAATGATGTAGAATGGATCAAATTTCCTTAAAATAAAGGAATAAATAAGTGAAAGAAAATATTAGGAATGACCGGTTCTGATAGTTAAATAGTCAATTTCAGTTGTTAAGCCGTTAAAGCAATGACTTGGTAACTTTAAAGTGTTACGGTCAAAAATTATGGTGGAATGAATAGAATCTTCGACCTTAATAAGAGGTCTCGGATTGGAGTCCTGAATATATAAATAGTTATATAGAATGTTTTTCCTTCAATGAACCTTAGGCAACATGAATATCGATATCGAACAAGCAGACACCGGGTGAAAAATATAAAAAAATATATAAATTCGAGGTGCCTAACTTCCAATACATCAAGTCAGAATTGAAAGTCATTCTTATCTTTCAACTATTTTCGTCTTGTTGTTTTTTTTTTTAATCAAATTTATCACAAACATCACTATCAAATTTGATGTAGAATGGATCAAATTTCCTTAAAGAAAGAAAATATATATTAGGAATGACCTGTTCTGAATAGTTAAATAGTCAAGTTCAGTTGTTAACCCGTCAAAGCAGTGACTTTGTAACTTTAAAGAGTTACTGTCAAAAGTTGTGATGGGATGAATAGGATCTTCTACTCTTAATAAAAAGTCTCAGATTGAAGTTCCAAATATGAAAACGATCCTTATAAGAGACGTTTTTCGCTTAATAGACCTTACGTGACACGAATATCGATATGCTGGACATCGGGTGGAAAATATAATTAAAAAAAGATAAATCCAAAGTGCCTAACTTCCAATTACCATAGATCAAGTCAAAATTGAAAGTCATTCTTATCTTTCTATATATTTTTGTCTTCTTGCTTTTGTTTTTTAATATATTATCACAAAATTTGAATCCAAAATTTCTTAGTACTGAGAGGAAAGTTCATATATAGTTATAGCCCAGCTTCCTTGAATTTTTTGGGGTATTATCACTTCTACCTCGCGCCACAAACTATTTATATTTGCTAGTTAAAAAGGTGTATAAAATTTATATAATTTTTGTATATAACAAACATAATGTGTATATATATAAAATTAATATACAAAAAATATATAATTTTCGGCTATTATTTTGAGAGCGACTATACAATGTCATTTTCCTTTTTTTTCTTTCCCAGCAAAATGACCCTACTCCAACCTGAAAAGCAGCCACAAAAATTGAAAGAGAAAAGAAATCAGGTAGTGGTGGAAAAAAGTTGGCTAGATTACTCATATTAAATTAATATTATAGCCTTATTATCTGGTTCTGCCCAACGAGAGTTTAATTTAGTTATCACAAAGGATATAGCGGAATGATGGAGATCCCTCAATCTTTAACTAGAGTTATCGGGTTTAAATCCTGAGAATTAAAAAAAGAGAAAATCTCACTTTATACCCATTAATTTTAAATTATTTATCCTTTAATGTCCAGACCCAAACTATTTACTACTCCTACCCATAGGGCCCAAACTATTTACCCGGTTAAAATGAAATAGAAGTGGAAGAAACCTGGTAAGCAGAACAACACCGAATATGAATTGGGGAAGGAAGTCAGCACGAGAGGGTTGGTGCTTAGAGCTGTAAATGGAGTTCCATTCTTCCTCTATTTTCTTCTTCTTCTCTAAACCCATTAGTTTTCTAGAGTTAACACTTGAATTCGTTTCCATTTCTATTATGCGGTTTAATTCTAAAATAATTTCTCTTGTTGTAGTATTCTGGGGTTCATCATCAATGGTAATTCACACTTATTTCTCACTAATACCTTCTTCTTTCTCTTCACCCAAACTCGTTTTTGGAGATTTATTGCACAAAAATTCAAATCCACCATTGAAGGACCTTGAAGTTTGAAACTCATAACTTGGTTTGTTTGAGTTTTTAATTATTTTGATCCGATCCTATATGGGTTTGTTTGGAAAGTTGATTGGAGGTTGTAGCTAAAGTTTTAGTCAATTTGGTGGAGATTTTGTAGTAGATTTTAGAAGTTTGGGGTGAAATATAGCTGAATAAGAGAAGAAGATGAATTTGTATTGTATACTCAAATAGTATACAAATATACCAATTTTGTATACAATTCATTCCAACTATATACCCTATTAGTATAGCTATATACTATATTGGTATCATATGCTAGTTGAATCATTTTTTGGTTGTATTAGCTGCATTTATTAGTACAATATTTGATTTTCTTTTAATAATAGTAATATAGTTCAATATCTTGAAATACTTTATTACATTAATATGTGGTACACTATTTTTTTATTTTTCTCTTTATGCATGTGTGTTATGTAATAGTAGTATAGTCATATAGTTGTCGGGAATTAACCAGTAAAACTGTATACCATGTTGGTATAGTTATATGCAATATTGGTATCATATGGTAGTTTGAACATTTTTTTGGTTGTTATGGCTGCATTTTTAAGTGAATTCTATTCTGAAATTATTTATATGAACATGATTTGCAGTGCTGGAAAATTTTTGTGCTTATGAATATAGATTATGTGTATTATGTAATAATTTTTATAATTATAGGCAATTGTTGGAACGACCCATACAACTATATATCCTGTTAGTATATGGAATGAGCAAGTTGCTTTGCGAATATTTAGCTTGCAATGCGAGCATGTAATTTTCTCATACTTTTATTGTATCCTTTAATATTTTGGTATAGCAGTATAGTGACAGATAGTTGTAGCAATATTCTAGAGCAATTATATACTCTGTTGGTATACATGTATACCATATTGGTATCATGTGGTACTAGAAGTCTTTTTTGCTACTTATATTTTTATTGCATTTTCCAATATTTTATTATCATTTCTATTCTAACTAGTATATATAGAGATTTAGTGGCCGTAGATTATATTGTCTTGCTCCATCACTGGTTGGTGTTACTGCTAATGGTAGAGTATGTACTAATATTTGTAGGGAAGGAGATCAAGGTTTGCATGGCAATCACGTGGAATTAAAAAAGGAACAAGAAATAAAGAAAAAAATGAAAATAAAAAAATAAAGAAGGAGTCAAATTTGAGTGTGAAATAAGTTATGGTAAAAATAATAATAATACGATTTGGGCAAAAACAAATGAATAAAAGAGAAAAAAACAAAAAAATAGGAAGAAAATGAGAAAAAAGAAAAGGAGAAAAGAAAAGAAAAGAAAAAAGGAAAAAAGAAAAGAAGCATAGAAATAAAAAAGAATTGGAGAATAAAGAAAAAATTCCCCACAAAAACTACTATGGGTAGGAAATGTAATTAGTTTATGGGTAGAAAAATAAATGGGTAGACAAGGATAAATAATTTTATTTTTGTGGGTAACTGTGTCAATTAAAAAATTCTTAAAATGGAGCGCTTTACCTGCTTAATGAACATATCAAACACGTATCTGAATTAGTTGGGCCATATTGTTTTAGATATCAGATTGTAACAATGTCTATTGTCACCCAAAAATTCGTTATATACCAGTGGCAACTTAGAAAAAACTCTCTTTCTCTCACTTGGGGTCAAAAGTCAATAACATTTGTTTTTTTTTCTTTTTCTAATTTTTACATTGACTAGCTAGTAGCAATAAGGGACTTGGAAAACCGAGTGAACTTTGACAAGCACTAAATTTAAGACCTAACCCCATACACATTTAATGTTACTAGCCAATTAAATTCCCAAATTTTAGCCAACAAAGATTATTAAAAAACATTTAATTTGATAATAAACAAATAACAAAAGAAGTAGCATTGGAAGAATTGCTGTCACACCTCCTTTTTTACACACCTACCCCGAAGGATAATGTATAAGGGAGTTTTTCCATTTAAAGTGACATTATTCGAAATGGGATTATTTATTGATTTTTAGAGTCGCCACTTGGGATAGGATTGGCTTTTGGTGTCCCAAGTCACCGATTTAACTTAAATCCCAAATCGAGGAAAATTTCGACTTCCCAATTGGAGTCTGCGAATCAGAAATTCTGAATAAGGAATTCTGTTGACCCGAGGGAAGGTGTTAGGCACCCCCGGATCCCGTGGTTCTAGCACGGTCGCTTAAACTATTATAAATGGCTAAAAATCTGGCTTTATGCATGTTCAAACCTATAGTGCAATTTTATAAATTTGTTCAACCGCTTTTAATTGGTTTTTATGAAAGTGAACGCCGTTTAAGAGCGTGTTTTTGGATCACGTCACATGAAATGCACCCGGATCCTCGACACCTCTTATTCAACGTTTTGGGATTTGGATTTGAGTTGCATGAAATGCACACCCGAGTTTAGGAAAGTAATATTATTAAAAGCGCGCCTAAAGTGGCTAGCGTCTTATTAACTTTGCGGGAAGCCATGGAAATTTGCTAAATGGTTTACCCGATTTCTAAAGTATTTTAACATAACAATTAATGAGGGCCCCGCAACTTAAATGTTTTGTGCGACGAGGCTCGTCTCATGTTTTATTTAAAGGCCATCCTAAAAGAAACTATAATTTTCTGTTACAGATTGTCTCTAAAAGGCCTAATTAATTAGTACTATAAATTAATTATCATTGAGTGGTATTCGAGAAAGTCGGGCATCAAGATCAAGTCCAAATTCAAACAAGAGCATCTCCATTATTGAAGATTCCCTTAATTTAAATTTGCTACTTATCTTAGATGGCCCAAGCTTTTACTGCCAAAATTAAACCGATGATTTCAAAATAAGAATTCAAGCCTTTAAACTTTGGGCCTCGAAGCCGGCCAAGAGTGAGGAACTGGTCAGTTCTTACGAGAGGCTGTTCAGTGGGCCTCGATATAAGCCTAACTAGGATGATAAGCTAGACTAACAAAGGGAGGTTTAGATTCATTTCAATTCAACAATTGCCAATTAAAATCCACATTTTTCTATTCTGATGATATCTAAACTAATGGAATTCTACAAACATTTGGGGAATCGATTAAACTAGGGTAATCAAACCTATACTGAAACATCAAATATGAACGAAAAAACTTACTATACTGAAGTGTTACTTTAAGCAAAATGCTTAGATCAGAACTGAGTTATAAAGCTTGTCAGACTTAAGCCAAACATTCCTGCTGAAATCTAAACTCAAACTTAACAATTTATTTGACATTGGTGTGAGTATATATGCTCATTCTAAAGTTATTTCCATAATAGTATCTAAACCTGTGTGATATATCTCTGCAGCATTCAATTAACATGAGTCTAAACATAACTCCAATTCGAAAATCCATGACAAAACTCATATCATTCTGAAACTGTCCAAACAGTCCAAAAGTTCAATTAATTACAGCACGAGAACCTAATTACTTAACTAGGCTACACTACGAATGAATGCAGAAAAAAAAACAAAACAAGAGGAGCAAGCAGAGAACAGCATTGAAATCGTAATAGGCTTCCATTTCACTTCTTAAAGCAGATATTACATCACCAAAGGTTCAGGACTTGTACCTGGAATTAAGGCTAAATAAGAGAAGAAGGTAGAGTCAGCAACTTCAACAGCAGTATAGTAACAGGAATCAACAGCTTGAGATTTATTGTAAACCCAGAAGCAATATTGAACAGCCCAGGATAAATTTCAACCAGTAAACCACTCGTAACAACTTGAATAAACCCAAACAAACTCGAAATCACCCCAGGACAACCTCTAGACTTCAGCAATCAGGCATATATCCCTATCTAAGCTAGAACTTTGAACTAACAACTGAAATTTAAAATTAATCTAAGGGGAATTTCAATGGAACAGTATTTTTTTGAGTTTTTGTGTTTTCTGTTATTTTTTTTGGTTTTTTTTTTCTTGCAGAATTTAAGATCTTAAGAGGAGGATTTTGGGAAAAATTATAAGCTGGAAGTTTTTGGGAATTTTTCAGAGGTCTAAAACTTGCTAAACAAGGCAATGTGTGTGCCTTTTATAGGCAAAAATGTAAAGCTTTCTTCAGATTTTGTTTTTCTCTTTAGTCCCTCTCCTTTTAACTTTCAGTCCCTAATTTTTAAGACTTATTACCAAGTAACAACACCTATTTTATTGAAAACTATACTAAGGTC
>NW_017672034.1:0-3589 GCF_001879085.1 Nicotiana attenuata | reverse complement strand
CACGGTTTTTTGTTCCGGGAGATCCTCGGTTTTTGTTCCGGGATTTGGAAATAAAAGGCTCCGCGGTTTTTGTTCCGGGAGATCCTCGGTTTTTGTTCCGGGATTTGGAAAGAAACGACTCCACGGTTTTTGTTCCGGGATATTTAAGGAATGGGATCCTATGCTACCATGATTTGTTTTTCTTTTGGGATTTACATTTTTATTTCTTCTCCTCCTTCTTCTTCTTTTTGTTTTCCTCTTTTATGTTTTCCTTTTATTTAGCAAAATGCCTTAAAGAATTTGGGGGGAAAACTTCCTTTTTGGTCGTTTTCCTGCTGCAAAGCTGTTTCAGCGTTTGCGCATTTCATTTCCTTTTGGACTGTTCCTGCTTCTTGCACGGTTGCTTTGAATTAAACCTGGTTTCAAAGAACAATTTGTTAGTTTGAAACGGTGGTTGATTTTGTGGCCTTGATCATCTCAATTGCTTGATCCCGGCCGCCATTTCCGTTGAGAACTTTGCTGCTCGTTTGCCTTGAGGGTGAATCTCTTTTCAAAACTGACCGGGTTCAATTTTAGGGTTTCATGATGACTCGCCCAGATGGGCTTAGCCTTTTCACTTTATTCTGCCCTTGGGGCCTTTGCCTTTGACTTCCCTTTTTCAATGTTTTTTGCTTTGAAAGCATTAAACACCATGGTCAGTCGAGATGGGCCTGACGCACTCGCTGAGGCTGGGTATTTCTTTGACTCTGCGCAAGCGGAGCCCTGTGGAACCGGTCCTGCCACCTTTTCTTTGCATTAGTTACGGAATCAGAGTTAAACCAAAAGGGATTGAAAGAGAAGTATGCAGAAAGGTAATCGAATGAGTTTAAAGAGAAGCATCCCTTTCGGGGCAAAGAAGGACTTATCTGGGGTGTGCATGCTGGCTTCAAATGATCATGACATGCTTCTTGGACTGGATGCCCGACCTTCACGAACTTTCCAACTTCTCGTGAACCCATTGACCCGCATTTCAAAACCAGGGAACCTTGCCAGGACTCCTTTAGTGGCAAAAATGTCTTCTTTTCGGCCGACAGCGCCCTTTGCGGGTTTTCGCCAATCGACCTCTCTTATTTCTCTTCTCACTGTCGCCCGATAGTGCTCTTTGCGAGTTTTCACTAAGCGAACTCTCTCATTTTCAGTTTCTCTACTCACTATCGCCTTATGGTGCCCGAAGGTTTTCACCGATAAGACTCTCTCATTTTATTTCTCTCTATTTGAATTGTATCAGATTCCAACAATGACGTTTGCCGCTTCCATGCTTTTGTCAATTGATCAGAAGGACTTGGACAAGGTTTTGGGGTAAAAGGATTTTGGGCGGAACTACAACTTTGGAACCATTTCGGCGGATTCATGGCCGAGCCATTATATCATCTGCCCCAGTTTTATTTTTTTTTTTGGGGAACTTGGGATTTTTGTTTTGGTGTGACTGAACCCCAGAGAGAGGCTGCCTACGTACCCTTTCGGGATCAAGTCAAACGTAGTTCAGGCAACTTTTGTTTTTTTGGTTGTTTTTGTTTTTGTTTTCTTTTTCTTTTTCTTTTCATCATATTTTCTTTTTCTTTTCTCTTTTTTTTTTCATATATATATATATATTTTTTCTTTTTCTTTTTCTCTCTCTTTTTTTTTTCTTTTCTTTTCTTTTTCTTTTCCTTTTCTTTTCGTACTTCTGGGTTCCAAAGAGGGTGGCCAAAGAAGAGTAACCGGCTCAAATGGGTTTACGAAGGGTTGATAGTGTTTGGATAGCGAGAAGGAAAGCCTTCTTCATCTCAATTGCACAAAAGCCATCGTCGCATGAGAATTAGACGTAATACCTTTTTACTGCGTCTGCATTCACTGCTGTCTCAGGATCATTCCCTTCGATGTCTCCCAGATACAATGCTCCTCTTGGCAATATTTTTCGAATGATGTATGGACCTTTCCAATTAGGAGCGAATTTCCCTTTTGCTTCCTGATGATGAGGTAAAATGCGTCTGAGTACCAGCTGTCCCACTTCAAAATTCCTGGGACGCACTTTCTTATTATAAGCACGGGCCATTCTTTGTTGGTACAGCTGTCCGTGACAAACCGCGGCCATTCGTTTTTCATCAATTAATGACAATTGCTCTAGTCGGGTTTTAACCCATTCACTGTCCTCAATTTCCGCCTCAACGATTATCCGGAGTGAAGGAATTTCCACTTCTGCAGGTATGACTGCTTCAGTACCGTAAACTAACAGGTACGGTGTTGCTCCAATTGAAGTACGTACTGTGGTACGATATCCAAGTAAAGCAAAAGGTAACTTTTCATGCCATTGCCGGGAGCTTTGAATCATTTTTCTCAGAATCTTCTTGATGTTCTTATTTGCTGCCTCGACAGCACCATTGGCTTTTGGCCGGTAAGGAGTTGAGTTTCTATGTGTTATCTTGAATTGTTCACATACCTCCTCCATCAGGCGACTGTTCAAGTTAGCTGCATTGTCGGTAATAATAGTTGCAGGAATGCCAAAGCGGCAAATGAGATTGGAGTGCACAAAGTCTACCACAGCTTTCTTGGTGACTGACTTGAGAGTGATGGCCTCAACCCATTTTGTGAAATAGTCGATTGCTACCAATATGAACCTATGCCCATTCGAGGCTTTCGGCTCGATTGGCCCAATGACATCCATGCCCCAAGCAACAAACGGCCAAGGTGCTGACATCGGATGGAGTTCTGTCGGAGGCGCATGAATCAAATCGCCGTGCACCTGGCATTGATGACACTTCCGAACAAAACTGAAACAGTCCTTCTCCATGGTTATCAGTAATACCCGGCTCGCAAAATTTTCTTTGCCAACACATAACCATTCATATGAGGTCCACATACTCCTGCATGCACTTCATGCATAATTCTTCCGGCTTCCTCGGCGTCAACACATCTTAGCAGGTTGAGGTCTAGAGTCCTTTTATACAAAACATCACCACTTAAGAAGAAACCACTCGCATGTCGTCTAATGGTTCTTTTCTGATCTCCGGTGGCCTGCTCAGGGTATTCCTGTGTTTTCAGAAATCTCTTGATATCATGATACCAGGGCTGACCACTTGGTTCCACCTCAACCGCATTACAATACCCGTGCTTTTCTTTGATTTGAATCTCTAAAGGGTCAATATGGGCATGGCCTGGGTAAGGCAACATTGAAGCTAGAGTGGCAAGTGCATCGGCTAGTTCATTATGACACCGAGGGATATACCTGAATTCTACCGACTTGAAGCGTTTGGTGAGATCTTCCACATGATGTCGATAAGGAATGAGCTTAACATCTCGAGTTTCCCATTCTCCTTGGGCTTGTCGGATAATCAAGTCAGAGTCCCCCATGATTAATAAATCTTCAACATCTTGGTCAATTGCCATGTTCATGCCCATGATGCAGGCTTCATACTCAGCTGTATTGTTTGTGCAAAAGAAACGGAGCCTGGCTGTAGCCGGGTAGTGCTGGTCATTGGGTGATATTAAGATCGCCCCAATACCTACACCTCTCGCATTTACTGCTCCATCAAAGAACATTTTCCAAGCACGAGTGTCCTCAGAGATGGCTTCACCGAGTTTACTCCTCATC
>NW_017672033.1:220280-224528 GCF_001879085.1 Nicotiana attenuata | reverse complement strand
CATATGATGACATGACCGGTTTGAGCACTTCCATAGTGGCTCACAAGCTGCCTACTAATCCCATGTGTCCACCAGTCAAGCAGAAACTCAGAATGTTCAAACCAGACATGAGTTTGAAAATCAAGGAGGAAGTTACCAAGCAGATCAAAACCAAGGTTCTTAGGGTGGTTGAATACCCAACTTGGTTAGCTAACATTGTGCCAGTTCCGAAGAAGGATGGGAAGGTCAGAGTATGTGTTGACTATCGGGATTTAAACAAAGCAAGTCCTAAAGACGACTTTCCACTGCCAAACATACACATCCTGATCGATAATTGCGCCAAGCATGAACTCCAATCTTTTTTAGATTGCTTCGCGGGTTATCACCAGATCTGGATGGACGAAGAAGATGCATAGAAAACAACTTTTATTACACTATGGGGTGTATACTGTTACAAGATGATGCCATTTGGTCTAAAGAATGTTGGGGCCACTTACATGAGAGCCATGACAACCATCTTCCATGATATGATGCATAAAGAAATAGAGGTGTATGTGGACGACGTTATTATCAAATCCAAGAGGGCCGCAAAGTGTGCATTCGGGGTTCCCGTGGGAAAGTTATTAGGATTCATCGTCAATCATCGAGGTATCGAGCTGGATCCGTCTTAATTCAAAGCTATTCAGGAGTTACCACCACCTAAGAGCAAAAAAATGTGATGAGCTTCCTAGGACGGCTCAACTATATCAGTCGCTTTATAGCACAGTCCACAGTCATATGTGAACCCATCTTCAAAATGCTGAGGAAATATGCCGAGACAAGCTGGACCGAGGATTGTCAGAAAGCTTTTGACAAAATCAAGGAGTACCTGTCCACACCACCGGTCCTGGTCCCGCCATAGCCAGGACAACTTTGCTGCTCTATCTATCCGTATTGGATGGAGCCTTCAGGTGTGTTCTGGGACAACATGACGAGACAAGGAGGAAGGAGCAAGCCATCTACTACTTGAGTAAGAAGTTCACACCTTACGAAGCATGGTACTCTTTGCTGGAACGTACTTACTATGCTTTGACCTGGACGACCCAGAAGTTGTGGCATTACTTCTGTGCCTACACCACATACCTCATATCCATGATGGATCCCCTAAAGTACATATTTCAGAAGCCCATGCCTACTGGGAAGTTGGCTAAATGGCAAATAATATTGAGTGAATTCGATATCGTCTATATAACTCAAAAGGCGATCAAGGGACAAGCGTTGGTAGATCATCTTGCTGAAAATCCAATAGGAGGAGCACACGAACCTTTGAAAACATATTTTCCTGACAAAGAAGTGTCGTTCGCAGGAGAAAACATTACCGAAGCATGCGATGGTTGGAGGATGTTCTATGACAGAGCCGCAAATTTCAAAGGAGTAGGCATTGGAGCAGTTTTGGTATCAGAAAAGGGTCAGCATTATCCTGTATCTGCTAAACTCAGATTTCCCTGCACCAACAACATGGCAGAGTATGAAGCCTGCATACTAGGGCTCAACATGGCAGTCGACATGAACATTTAGGAGCCTTTGGTAGTCGGTGATTCAGATTTGCTTGTGCACCAGGTAAAAGGAGAGTGGGCCACCAAGAATTCCAAGATATTGCCATATCTGCACCATGTGCTGGAATTGAGAAAGAGGTTCACACAGGTAGAATTCTGACATGTGCCTCGAATCCAGAATGAGTTTGCCGACGCCTTGGCCACTTTGTCATCCATGATACAACATCCAGATAAGAACTACATTGATCCCATTCCGATGAGGATCCATAATCATCCGGCTTACTGTGCTCATGTTGAAGAAGAAACGGATGGAAAACCTTGGTTTCATGACATCAAGGAGTATTTGGTGAAAGGAGAATATCCGGAGCATGCAAATCACACTCAAAAATGCACACTCTGGAGACTATCCAATCACTTCTTCCATAGCGGAGGAAACTTGTACAGAAGAACTCCTGATTTGGGTCTACTAAGGTGTGTCGACGCGAAGGAAGCTTCTAAGCTACTTGAGGATGTACATGCCGGGACCTATGGCCCACACATGAATGGTTTCGTCTTGGCAAAGAAGATACTCAGAGCTGGTTATTTTTGGATGACCATGGAGACAGATTGCATCCAGTATGTCCGCAAATGCTTTCAATGTCAAGTCCATGCCGATATGATAAAAGTGCCGCCGAACGAGCTCAATGCAACAAGCTCACCTTGGCCATTCGCCGCTTGGGGAATGGATGTTATTGGTCCGATTGAAGCCACTGCTTCAAACAGACACATGTTTATTCTGGTAGCCATTGATTACTTCACAAAATGGGTAGAAGTTGCATCTTACAAACCTGTAACCAAGAAAGTCGTCACAGATTTTGTCAAGGATCGTATTGTGTGCTGATTCGGAGTTCCCGAGTCCATTATTACTGATAATGCCGCCAATCTCAACAATGATCTGATGAAAGCTATGTGTGAAGCTTTCAAAACCAAGCACAAGAATTCCACAGCCTAAAGACCTCAGATGAATGGAGCCGTAGAAGCCGCCAACAAAAATATTAAGAAGATACTAAGAAAAATGGTAGAGAACCACAAACAGTAGCATGAGAAGTTAACCTTCGCTTTGTTGGGGTACCGCACCACAGTTCGCACATCAACCGGAGCAACTCCCTACATGCTGGTTTATGGCACCGAGGCTGTCATCCCAGCCGAGGTAGAGATTCCTTCTTTAAGAATCATACAGGAAGCTGAACTCAGCGACGCAGAGTGGATAAGGAGTCGTTGTGAACAATTGGCCCTTATCAATGGAAAGAGGATGAACGCAGTGTGTCACGGCCAACATTATCAGAACAGAATGTCCAGAGCTTTCCACAAAAGGGTCAAACCAAGAAAGTTCGCACCAGGGCAGCTGGTATTGAAGAAAATTTTCCCACATCAGGATGAAGCCAAAGGGAAATTCTCTTCCAACTGGCAAGGTCCGTACATGCTTCACAGGGTACTAACAGGAGGAGCACTCATACTTGCAGAAATGGACAGAGAAGTCTGGCCAAAACCGATCAATTCAGACGCAGTCAAGAGATACTATGCCTAGATATTTTATATTTCCTCATTTGATGTAATTGAACTATGCTTGACCTGATTCCCATTTAAAAGGGGATACGTAGGCATCCTTATGGGTTCGGTCATATTATAATAAAATTTTCATTTCCCCCCAAGATCAGAAACTGGGGCAGAATTTTGAGGAGGGTCCTCAAAATTCCAGAGCAAGACCAGCCAACGCCAGCATGTGTCAGACGGTCAGCAATCAGTTAAGAAACTGGGGCAGAACTTCGAGGAGGACCCTCAAAATTCCAATATGAGAGAGTTGCAATGCCTTCGAAGCATGTTACAGTCACCAGTTCATCAAAATTATTTGATATATCAATACGTTTCCAAAACAACTCTATTTTTATCAGTAATTGCATATTTTTGAAAATTCTATTTCCATAACGGTCAGGTGTCACCCAGGGGAACTCGAAAGGTTTTTAGAACGGAGCAAAGCAAAGCCAACCGACAGGAGCACGAACCAACCTTTCTCCAACAAAACTTACAATTTTTCTTTGAACGCATGTACATTCGACGTAAAGATAGCATTCGCAAAACATGTAAGATAATTCACTATCAATCAGGCCATCAGACATCGAATACATCTCCAGCTAAGACATACACTACTCTGACTTGGTGCTCGCTCTTTGCATGAGGCTAATCCCTGCCTCCCCGTTTGCATGAGTCTAATCCTTGACTCCATACTTAGCATGAGTCTAATCTTTGACTCCCTACTTGCATGAGGCTAATCCCCCCTCCCCGTACCTGCATGAGGCTAATCCTTGCCTCCCCATTTGCATGAGTCTAATCCTTGACTCCCTACTTGCATGAGGCTAATCCCTGCCTCCCCATTTCCATGAGTCTAATCCCTGACTCCTATTTGCACGAGTCTAATCCTTGACTCTATGAGGCTAATCCTTGCCTCCCCATTTGCGTGAGTCTAATCCTTGACTCCCTACTTGCATGGGGCTAATCCCTGCCTCCATACTTGCATGAGGCTAATCCCTGCCTCCTCATTTGCATGAGTCTAATCCTTGACTCCCTACTTGTATGAGGCTAATCCCTGCATCCATACTTGCATAAGGCTAATCCCTGCCTCCATACTTGCATGAGGCTAATCCCTGCCTCCATACCTGCATGAGGCTAATCCTTGCCTCCCCATTTGCATGAGTCT
>NW_017672033.1:212212-217107 GCF_001879085.1 Nicotiana attenuata | reverse complement strand
ATGCCGGAGCAATGCCGGAGACGGCCATAGAACTCGAATTAAACGAAGCCTGGACCAAGCTTCTTCGTGGTCAGGCCTTGAACCTTCAAAAACAAGGCGTGTAGGAGTCATAGGAGGTCGGTATAAGACTTCAATGGCCTCGGAAGCCATAGATTCCGGTGGTTTTAGGGTGGAAATAGAGGGAGGCGGCTAGGGTTTCTGAGAGAGGATTTGGGAGAGGAGGAATCCAGGGGCGGCTACCGGTGAGAAATGAGTAGGGTTTGGGGGTATTGTGAAATTAAAAGGAAGGAAGAGTGTGAGCCGTTAGATCAACGGCTGGGATTAAAAGGGGGACCGGGTGGGTTATTTTAAAGGGTCGTGGGTCGGGTAATTTTAGGAATTGGGCTGGATAATTGAAATTGAAATTGGGTTCAATTGGGGGTTGATTTAAGGCTACAATTGAAATAAATGGGGCTAGTATTTAAATAGCCACTTTTCCCTTATTTATTTTATAAAAAATAGTGAAATGATTCTTGGAAATGAATTAAAGGTACTAAAATTATTAGTAATATATAATTAAGAAAATAAAATTACTGGAGTCAATTTTACAATTACAAACACGATTAAATCTTAAAATAGGCTAATATTGCAATTATATGCAATTTAGCTTTAAAAATACTAAATAAATTTATAAAAATATGCAAATATTATGTTAGCTATATTTTAGTATAAATATGAGAATCCAATAAGTGAATTGCATAAATGACAATTTGGGGAATACTTATTGGGTTTTTCTTGATTAAATAGGGCAATAAAATCGATTTAAAAATCTTTAAAAAATTAAGGAAAAATAAGAAAACCCTTGGACATACTTATATATGCATACATATGCTATTTTGAAGGTATTTTACATATAAAAATATACAGGGAAAAATTGGGTATCAACAGCTGCCCCTCTTTACCCGGGAAGGATGAAAGAGTTGTCGGGTAAAGATATGATGGCCAATTTTTGACCGAACGAAATGGTTTGAGGAGGTTTGGTCGTGCTCTGGCTTCTGAGCTGCCTACATATCCCTGGTCTTACAGGAATCAGGCCATATGTAGTTCAGTATCTGCCGACGGAGTATGCTGAGGGAGACTTTCAAGCACGGACGCAATATTCAGGATAGGGCTGCGGGGAACTGGAGCGGAATCGCTCCTGCCGAGATGGTCGTTGCTCACCGGTTTACCTGCAAATAAACAAATACAGACATATATTGTGCATAAATTTAAACGTGACACAAGTTCCCATCGGACCATGAATGTTGTCTTTGGACGGTTAGGATGACATCCTCAGACCATGACGTCCTGGGCCATGAAGCGCATGATAAATGATTTGCAGGCCATGAAATGATTCTCTCGGGCTATGAGAATGATGCCTTCGAACCATGATGCCTTTGAATGATGATATGCAAAAGATTAAAAGGGTCCTCAGGCCATGACATGGTATTCTCAGGCTATGAAAATGGTGCCTCCGAACGATGACGTTGGATAGTTTGGCGATCTTTCAGCCCATGAGATGCAGTATTTGGCGATGTTTCAGCCCATGATATGTGATATGTGGCGATCTTTTAGCTATGCAAGTGCAAATGAAGTGGCGATATTTCAGCCCATTATATGTGATAGGTGGCGATCTTTCAGCCATGCAAGTGTAAAATGAAGCGGCGATCTTTCAGCCATGCAAATGTAAATAAAGTGGCAATATTTCAGCCATGCAAATGTAAATGAAGCGACGATCTTTCAGCCATGCAAATGTAAATAAAGTGGCGATATTTCAGCCATGCAAGTGTAAATGAAGCGGCAATCTTTCAGCCATGCAAATATAAATAAAGTGGCGATATTTCAGCCATGCAAGTATAAATGAAGTGGCGATATTTCAGCCATGCAAATATAAATGAAGCGGCGATATTTCAGCCATGCAAATATAAATGATCGGCGATATTTCAGCCATGCAAATATAAATGAAGTGGCGATATTTCAGCCATGCAAATATAAATGAAGCGGCGAAATTTCAGCCATGCAAATATAAATGAAGTGGCGATATTTATATTTGCGGCGATATTTCAGCCATGCAAATATAAATGAAGTGGCGATATTTCAGCCATGCAAATATAAATGAAGCAGCGATATTTCAGCCATGCAAATATAAATGAAGTGGCAACATTTCAGCCATGCAGATGCAGATGGAGACAGTGTTTAGTCTCGGAAGGCAGAATGGTAGCCTTATGCAATGCAGAAAATGTAGATGGAGACAGTGTTTAGTCTCGGAAGGCGGAATGGTAGCCTTATGCAATGCAGAAATAAAAATGAAGTGGCAAATGGTAACAGAGTTTCTTAGCTGATAGTAAGTGCAACAATCCTGAGAGTTGAATTCATGAACAATGTTCGTCTTGTGGGTGTGCAGTATGTCGGATGCTTTCGCAACCCAAATGCCTACATCCAAAGAAAATCGTGAGTTTTGTAGAGGGGAGGTTAGTTCGTATCCCTGCTGGCCTTGCTCGACCTGTTCGGCTTTGATCTGGTGATACGGTATGTATCATTGGGGTAGCGTTGCTGAACAAAGCGATTTCGATAATAAACATGCATGAGTTTGTAAAATATGGCATAAGTATATATTTAAGAAATAGCTTTTAGATGAACCAACGACTGTGACGTGGTTTAGGACATTGCAACTTCTCTTGCTTCGAAATTTTGAGGGTCCTCCTCAAAATTCTGCCCCAGTTTAACAGGTTGATACTTCTGACGGCTGCATGATGATCCTCAAAATTCTGCCCCAGTTTCCAATTGCGGGGAAAAATGAAAATTTTATTGAATTGTGACCGAACCCATAAGGCTGCCTACGTATCCCCTCATAAACGGGAATCAGGCCAGACGTAGTTCAAATTACATCATATAGGAAAGCATAAGATTACACATAGTAGCGCCTGACTGCATCTGAATTGGTTGGTTTTGGCCAATCTTCCCTGTCCATTTCTACAAGTATAAGGGCTCCTCCTGTCAGAACCCAGTGAACCGTGTATGGACCTTGCCAGTTGGGAGAGAATTTCCCTTTGGCTTCATCCTGATGCGGGAAAATTTTCTTTAACACCAGCTGCCCCGGTGTGAACTGTCTTGGCTTGACTCTTTTGTTGAAGGCTCTGGACATTCTGTTCTGATAAAGCTGACCGTGGCAAACTGCATTCATTCTTTTTCCATCTATAAGAGCTAGCTGCTCGTAACGACTCTTCACCCATTCTGCGTCGTCGAGCTCAGCTTCTTGTATGATCCTCAAGGAAGGGATTTCTACTTCGGCGGGAATGACGGCTTCTGTACTATAAACCAGCATATAGGGGGTTGCCCCGATTGATGTGCGCAGAGTGGTGTGATACCCTAATAGAGCAAATGATAGCTTTTCGTGCCATTGCTTATGCTTCTCTGTCATTTTCCTCAATATCTTCTTGATGTTCTTGTTGGCGGATTCTACGGCTCCGTTCATCTGAGGCCTGTAGGCTGTAGAATTCTTGTGTTTGATCTTGAAGGTTTCACACATAGCTTTCATTAAGTCACTGTTGAGGTTGGAGCCATTATCAATAATTGTGAGCACGTGATTTTTTCCCTATATGAATTACTCCCATAAATTCAAAACAAAATAATTTCTTGCAGTGTTTGCAATTTTGTGGATTTTCGTGACATTTCATGTTAATTGTTTGCATTTTAACTAAATGAAAAATACAAAATATATGTGCATGTGCATTGTAGGAGTCAATTTTGCATTTTAGGAATTAGTTAGTCATTAATTTTTATAAAATGGAAAAAGTCTCAAAAATAGTTTATTTTAGTTGTATTTTTGAATTTAGGGTAGTTTGACCTTCAATTCAATTTAGTTAATAATAGTAATTAGAGCTAATTAATTTGATGTGTTAGGATTGATTTAAGTTAGGATTTATTTTGGGTTTATTTGAGTTTATTTGAAAATTAATTTAAAAAAAAGAGAGAAAAGAATTTTTGAGATAAAAGAAAAGAATTGAGAAAAGAATTTGATGTTGGGCCAAATCAGTTGATCTTCCCCAGGCCCAATGTGAATAACCCGTTCATACCCAGCCCAAAACGCTGCCCATACCCGGTCCAAAAATCATTGAAACAAGGTAGTATGGTAAGGATACTACATCGTTTTGATTTCTGTTGATTTAAGTCGATCCTGGCCATTCAATTCAATTGATCCAACGGCTAGAGTTCCTTTCCCATTTTACATTAATATGTCCAAAATGTTTCATTAACCTAGAGACCACATGTGTATCATCCTCGTACAACCCTAATCCCCTCCGTCCCTTCCGCCGGTTCCGCCCTAACGCTGCCGTCGGAAATCGCCTCACGGCGGCGGCCGGCATCCAATGGCCCTCAAATTCACACCACATATTCCTCGTAACCTCCCCTTTCCAACACCCTACATACCATCTTTCAAAAGTTAGCCCAGCCCCTCGAATATTAAAATATGTGGACGCCGCCTCCGCCGCCCACGGCGGCGCCACCGCCAAACTACCTCAACCTACGCCCTACAACGTCCCTGACTCCCTTACCCTGAAACCCAAGCCAAAACCTTCTAATTTTAGTAAATCTTCATAAAATTCAGATCTAGGGTTCAAGGTCCAACCGGTGTTGGGAAGTTTCAAGTAGTCGAGTGATTTCTAGTTAATGTCACATGCCTATTTTTGACGAAATAGACGTGTAACATTAACTGGAAATCAATTTCGCAAATCAATCATGTGGAGTTCAAGATCAGTGAGTTTTTACTTCCTGGTTGATTATATTGTTCATTGTTGTTTGAGGATTCTGTGTTGCGATTTTTAGTTTAGTCTTGGTTTTGATTGATTTTTGTTGAAATATTCTGTTGATCTTTG
>NW_017672033.1:69510-211033 GCF_001879085.1 Nicotiana attenuata | reverse complement strand
TGCTGACCTCTCTTACTTCTTCTTTGTATTCTAATTCCAGGTACACATCCTGAATCTATCTCAATGTAGATCTACAGTTGCAATTGAAATGAAGTTGATGCATGGCTCCTGTTGTAGATTTCGGCTGTTTTAAATGCTTTGTCATATTTCACTGTAATTAATATGGACTGTACTGGACTGTTTAGACTATTAGGCTTGTGATTGTTCATCTAAAATATTAGCCTTAGTCTAGCATAGTTTATTAATTGTGTTAGTTTGACTTTAAATCGGAGATATGTGAACTTGAAACTAATTCTGGCATAAGTGTATATGCTCATATCAGTGACAAGTTCAGGCCCAGTAAATATTTGTGGTAGTGCATTACTATAATATCTCAAATCAGTAATTGTAGGTTTAATTATTCAGTACATCTTCGTTACACTAAGTCTCTGAATTTAGTAAGTGTAAATTGTTCCATGTTAATTCGCTGAATCCTATAGGAATCCGCAACAATTAGGTAGCTTAAAATGCGATCTGAGCATGAAATTGGAGTTTGATAACTAGTAGTTCGTTTGATTTGAATGGATGTACCTTGTTTCCTTTATTTTAAAAATCGTTGAATACCATTGGAACAATGTGAAATAAGTTCAGAGGCTATTAAGATCACATTGGGTTTTCTATTTTGATTTGGAATCTGTTGATGGATCAAGGCTCAACAACCTATTTTGATCGAGTTGGGCCTCAGTTCTACTGAGGCACATCCCAGCTCCAGTCCTAATTCGCTTCTCATTTTGGCCTGTGCAAAGGCCCACAACTGGTCTATAGCCTTTTAAAAAACTGGATTGAAACTCCACCTCTTCGGGCTAATATCGAAGCCCAGTGACCTGAATTTTTCGAATATGTTCATAATGGTTCATTTAGGGCCTTTTTGGAGACAATACTTAATAGAAAAATCATAGTTCTTTTAGGTTGGCCTTAAAATAAAAACGAGGTGCGCCACGCTAAATACAAATGCATAAATTGCGGGGCCCTCTTAAATGTTTATATTAAAATGCTTAGATTTCGGAATGCGCCGTTTAGAGAATTTCACGGCCTTCCCCAAAGATAATAACGCGTTAGTCTATTTAGGCGCGTATTTTAATAACATTACATTCCTAAATTCGGGTGCACATTTATGTGACCCAAATCCAAATCTCAACGAAGTCGAAATGTGTCAACAACCACGGGTGCATTTATGTGACGTGGTTCGAAACACGTTTTCACGACGTTGCAATTCTCGTTAAAAATAATAAAGCGGTTCATGGTTTAAAAGCACATAAGTTAAAACATGTATTAAAATCAGATTTTAGCCAAATATAGCAGTTAAGCGACCGTGCCAAAACCACGGAACTCGGGAATGCCTAACCCCTTCTCCCGGGTTAACAGAATTCCTTACTCGAATTTCTGGTTCGCGACTGTTAAACAGAGTCAAACCTTTTCCTCGATTCGGGATTCAAACCGGTGACTTGGGACACCATAAATCTCCCAAGTGGCGACTCTGAATCTCTTAATAAACGAATCCCGTTTCGATTGTCCTTTAATTGGAAAAACTCCTTTATTATACCCTTTGCGAGGTGTAGTGAAAAAGGAGGTGTGACAGCTCTGGCGACTCTGCTGGGGACAAGAACCCAGAACTTTGGTTCAGGGTTCAGAATTCGAGCTTAGAATAATTGTTATATTTGGCTTTATCTGATTTTCCTACATGTTTCATGCTAAATGTGCTAAATGCTTTACCGCTTTGATATTATCTGAATTGTATATAAACTGTGCCGAAACCCTTCTCCTCTCACCTCCGGGGATGTGCTCACTGGTGGAGACTCCCTATTCTGTTAGTGTCATACCTTAAAATAAGAAAGAGGCCGAACAAGTTACTAAGCCGGATGGCCTTTTGGTTCCCGGTACGTAGCCCCCTCCTCGACTCGAGTTGTCCGCTCGGGTACACAGTCTAGAACATATACCCAGGTTTTGAACCTAGAATAACTTGACCTCATGCCGGATCCCTAGTAGGAACGCTTATTTGCATCACGTGCATATGACTTAGGGGACTCAACACAGGGGTTGGGTCCGTCTAGGACAGGTGTACCCGTAATAATGGACCATCTTGATGCATCCTACTTGTGCATTTATCTGTTTTGGACTCGCATGCTGACCGACTTTGAATATCTGGGAAACAATTGAAAAACAAAAAGAGGAAAACCATGCACATGAGATGCACGTGAAGAAGATAAGTCCTTGGGGATCAAGCAGCAATATCTTCTGAATATCTTCTAACCTGATCGAAAAGATTGCATATGGGATAAGGAGAAGATGTCTCCTTNTATAGGTTGCTTTAGGATTGGACTTTTAAATAAACGAGATGAGCCTCACTACACAAAACAAACAAATGGCGGGGCCCTCGATAAGCGTTATACTAAAAATACCTAGACTTCGGGATGGGCCGTTTAGCGAATTTCACGGCCTTCCCCAAAGATAATAACATGTTAGTCCTTTTAGGCGCGTTTTAATAATCTTACCTTCTTAAATACGGGTGCACATTTATGTGACCCAAATCCAAATCTACAACGAAGTCGAAATGTGTCAAAAATCGCGGGTGCATTTATGTGACGCGGTTCGGGACGTATTTTCACGACATTGCAATTCTCTTAAAATAATAATAATAAAAGCGGTTCAAAGTTAAAGGCACATAGATTAAAACATGTACTAAAATCAAACAAATAAGCCAAATGTGACAGTTTGAGCGACCGTGCTAGAACCACGGAACCCGGGAATGCCTAACACCTTCTCCCGGGTTAACAGAATTCCTTACTCGGATTTCTGGATCGCGGACTGTTAAACAGAGTCATAATTTCCTCGGTTCGGGATTCAACCGGTGACTTGGGACACCATTAATCTCCCAAGTGGCAACTCTGAAATCTTAATAAATTAATCCCGTTTCGATTGTCACTTCAAGTTGGAAATAACTCCCTTTATATCCTTGCGGGTGTAGGAAAAAGGAGGTGTGACAGCTCTGGCGACTCTGCTGGGGACACAAACCCAGAACTTCGGTTCAGGGTTTAAGAATTTGAGCTTAGAATAATTGTTATGTTTGGTTTTATCTGATTTTCCTACATGTTCCCTACTAAATGTGCTAAATGCTTTACCACTTTGATATTATCTGAACTGTATATAAACTGTGCCGAAACCCTTCTCTTCTCACCTCCGGGGATGTGCTCACTGGTGGAGACTCCCTATTCTGTTAGTGTCATACCTTAAATTAAGAAAGAGGCCGGACAAGTTACTAAGCCGGATGGACTTTTGGTTCCCGGTACGTAGCCCCCTCCTCGACTCGAGTTGTCCGCTCGGGTACACAGTCTAGAACCTATACCTAGGTTTTGAACCTAGAATAACTTGACCTCATGCCGGATCCCTAGTAGGAACGCTTATTTGTATCACGTGCATTTTGACTTAGGGGACTCAACACAAGGGTTGGGTCCGTCTAGGACAAGTGTACCCGGAATAATGGACCATCCTGATGCATCCTACTTGTGCATTTATCTGTTTTGGACTCGCATGCTGACCGGATTTGAATATCTGGAAAATAGAAAAAAAAAACAAAAAGAGAAAAAAGAGAAAATAGCAGTGTAGAGAGTTAATTGCCTATACTAGAAAAACCAATGTCCAAGTTGTGCCGAAATGCTGCCGGATTTTTGAGAAAATGAAAGAAAAAGAAGAAAAGTAATTTTTTTTAGTTTGTTTTGTTTACCAATGGAAAAGAAAAACAAAAAAGAGTTTTATTTTTAAATTAGCTTGTTTATTTGCCACTGAAAAGGGGAAAAATAAAAAAGAATCTTGCTTTCAGAAGTAGTGTATTTGCCAACAAAAACAAAAAGAGTCTTGTTTTCAAAAATAGTTAGTTTTATTTGCCCGAACTATGCAGGTTTGATTCTCACCGGATGTGAGATACGTAGGCAACCCTCATCGGGTCCAACCTCCCCTTTTTAAAAATAGCCAAAAATGCCAAAATTTTTAATTTCGACATGAATAAGTCGGGTGCCGCCATTCTTGTTTAAAATAAGCCGAATGTCCCCAAAAGGGCGCCGGAAGGCTGTTTTTGCAAGAACAGCCACCCTGAGTCATTTTACAATGGTTTGCGGGCACAGCCTTAAAATCTCCCTTTCGGAAGTACTGAAAGGCCGTATTTGCAAAACCGAGTCTTTGTTTTCTCAAAATAAATATTTTTGAAAAATAGCCACTTTTTTTTAAGTCAAAATAAGTCATTACATGGCCAACTTTCTTTAAATAGCCTACAGTTGACATTGAAACTTTCTCAGTCTTGCGCAGGCCCGTGGCAATGCCGAGTGATGCCACGCGGGCCCCAGGGTTTGAAGCTTTGATGTATTCCTAGTTAATCGAGTCTGTATTTTTGTTCTTGAGTCTGTTTTTGTAACTCCCCTTTTTGAGAAAAAAGAAAAACAAATAGTCTGGTAGCTTTTGTAATCGCAGTTGTTATTCCCCAAAAATGGTTTCCATATTTTCGCATGTGTTTGCAAGAACTACGCTCGGTCTGATTCACGCGGGGTCGTGATACGTAGGCAATCTCCATAGGATTTGACCATAACTAAATGAAAAACAAGGAAAAACAAGAAAAGAATGAAAGGAAAGAGGTGAAAAACAAGAACGGAAAGAAAAACAAAAGAGGGAAAAAGAAAAACAGAAAGAAAATAAGAAACCAAACAAAAGCAAAAAGGAGAAAGGAAAAGAAAAGAGCAGAAAAACAATTTTGAGGAAAGGAGCGAATAGGAACAAGGAAAAACCAAGGCAAAAGAAAAAAAAGAAAAGAGGGAAAAATAAGAAAGAAAAGCAAAAGAAAAGAGGGAAAGGCAAGAAACTAACAATGGAAAACACGAGGGAAGAATGAGAGGAAAGGCATGGCAAATAAAGAAAAATGAAAGCCGGGATGACGCATTCAACCAAGCGAAGTCATAATAGAAATGGTTAACTGCTTAGGTGCATTCATTCCCCAAATGTGCGGTTATCTATCTGTTAACGCTCTAACTGCTAACAAAGTTGTTGTTGTTGATGAGTCCAGGCAGGTGGTTTAGTTGGTTGTCATCTTGGCAACCCATTCCTACAACACCCGGTCAAAAAACAAATTGAACATGACAGGCCAAGAATCAGATACCAGTATCATGGACCCGTCAAAAGAGGTAGACGTGGTGGATGTCAAAGCAATGAGGGAAGAGATGTATAAGTTGAGGCAGCAGATGGCCGAGATGCATCATGCCTGGGCTAAGGGTCAGCCGGCGCCAGTTTATCCCGCCAATCCAGCATATATCCCACCTTTGGCTCAGTCCCAGGAGCCTCCTACCGTGAATTCATCTCCAGCTTTCCCGTTAATAGAGTTATGACACTACCTCATATCCTCCCCAAGCTCCATTACCCAAACAAAACCCTCCTCCACCAATCACCCCTGTCTTTGTGGCGCCTCCACCTGCCACATTGCAAAGATCTTCCAGTGAGCCATTGTTTCAAACTCACGACAGCCAGTACTACCCTCCTGAGCCTACCTTTAAAGCTCCTGAGCCATATTCCTACACCCCTCACTTTGAGCTCCCGGTGGAAACTGACAAGCCGCTTAAGAATCCGGAACAGGAAGAGATGTTTCGAAAAGTAAAAAGCCTGGAGCAATCCTTCAGGAACATGCAAGGATTGGGTGGCCAAGTCAGTGTGGCCTACAAGGATTTGTGCTTGTTTCCCGATGTCCAGTTACCAGCAGGATTCAAGCTACCCAAGTTTGACTTATATGATGGACATGGTGATCCGGTAGCCCATTTAAGGGGATTCTGCAGCAAAATGAGAGGAGCTGGGGGAAGGGATGAATTATTGATGGCGTACTTTAGTCAAAGTCTCAGTGGTGCGGCCTTGGAATGGTACACGCGACAGGATCATGCCCGATGGTACACGTGGGATGATTTGGCCCAAGCGTTTGCGGGCCATTTTCAGTACAATCTCGAAATCGTCCCGGACCGTCTGTCACTGACTAAAATTGAGAAGAAGCCCGGGGAAAGCTTCAGGGAGTACGGTTTCCGGTGGAGAGAACAGGCGGCAAGAGTCGATCCTCCAATGAAAGAAAGCGAGATGGTTGATTACTTCTTACAGGCTTTGGAGCCCACCTACTATGGTCACTTGGTGTCGGCAGTAGGAAAATCTTTCAACGAAGTAGTGAAAATGGGAAGTATGGTGGAGGAGGGGCTTAAGTCCAACAAAATCATGAGTTATTCTGCAATCAAGGCAACTACCCAGGCTATCCAGAGCGGCATTGGAGGGGTAGTGGGAGAGAAAAAGAAAGAAGATGTGGCAGTAGTTGAATCAAGAGCTTGGTCCAGGGGCCCATCACCATATTACAACCAACCTCGACCCCATCACACTCCATATAGCCCACCACAACACTATCCCCACTTCTCTGTCCACCATGCCCAAACATACCCCCAACATCCTACCCATGCGCAATGGCGCGCCCCCATCCCACCAAATGTTTACCCAACTCAAAACACCTACCCACCCCCAAGAGCCTACAAGAATTTCCCTGGAGCAGGTTTGCGGGCCAGCCAAAATTTCAAGCAAGAGAGGGCACAGAAGCAGAAAACTTTCACCCCCTTGGAGAGTCATATGCAGACTTGTTTGAGAAGCTAAGGCAATATAACGTGATTGCACCCATTCCTCCGAATCCTGTGGACAAGCGTGCAAGAAGCTTTGACCCTTCTAAAAGGTGTGGATACCATTCCAATGCCCAGGGGCACGATGTCGAAAGTTGCCGGGATTTGAAAAGAGAGATAGAAAGAATGATTCAGGAAGGGATAAATTGCGGTCCAGGACGGTGCCACCCAGAACATTGCACAGAATCCTTTACCTGCACATGATGGTGTACATTTTGTGGGGAAGATCCATGGCGACATGGAGTACGAGAATCCTCTCGGAAACTCGTTGAATGAAGTCAATGATATTGAAATTGGTGAAAGTCCCAGCAATTTTGATGGGCAATCCAGTGGCTAAGGTGTCGAGTTTGGTGATTGGAAAGGCGCTCCAACTCTTGGTTAGTTAGAGTGGAGTTTTGGTGGCTTATTTTGTTGTCATTTCTGTTGTCCGGGTTATTTTCAGGGTTGTAATCCGGATATTGTCTTGTGACTCAAACCCTTCTATTTTTTCACTTTGCCGTAATAGTTTGTTTAGTGCTGTCTAGGTTTGTCTGTTTATTCTGTTTTTTAAACCCTTTCACCGTCAGTCTAATGCAATTCTCTGTTTCCTGCCATTTCTAGTCATTTTGTTTAGTTTTCTTCTCCTTTTACAATTCTTTTCATGCTGGTTCTGGTGACATGACATGCACGCATAATTCTCAGCCTGGTTTTTAAAAGTCAGTTTAGTAATGAAGCAATGAAACAATGTTGAAGATGTAAGGATATTCGAGGGAAATAAGTAAGGGCATTTTGAGATCACTTCGAGCCCAAATTGTGTGAAACTGGGGCAGACGGAACATAAAGAAATACTGTTGAAATGCATCATGCCACATCGGTTTGAAGCCAAAGGCAAGTTTGCCCCAAGTCTACAGGGGCCGTTCGTGGTACCGAGATTGTTGTCCAATGGTGCTGGGTAATTGACAAATGTAGAAGGCAAATGTGTGGATATGGTTAGTAATTCTGGTGCAATCAAAAGATGTTACGTATGTTTTCCTCATGTTTGTTTAATTGTGTAGTTTGTACTTGGCATGTTTTGGAGATTGGAATGACGAAGGCATTTTGTTCTGCTATCCAAACACTTTATCCTTTGTTACCCCTTTGAGCCTCGGTTATTTTCTTGTATACCCCTCTTTCGGAATCAATAATAAAACTCATAAGCCCGAGCGGGGAAAGTAAGTGGAGAAACAAGAGAAAAATAGTGAAAAAGAAAAATGTGAAAAGAAAAAGGAAAGAGAAAAAAAGAAGAGAAAAAAAGAGAAAAAGAAAAAGAAAAGAAAAGAAAAGAAAAGAACAAAGGAAAAAAAAGAGAACAGAGAAGGAAAAGAAAAGAAATGAAAAGAAAGGAAAAGAAAAGTGGAAAAAAGGAAAGATCGCAACAACAAAAGTAGTCACCTGAACTACGTTTGACTTGATCCCGAAAGGGTACGTAGGCAGCCTCTCCCTGAGGTTCAGTCAAACCAAAACAAAATCCCAAAAGTCCCCACAAAAGAAACTGGGGCAGAAGTTGTGGTCGCTGTGAGAAATTTGATTCCGAAAGTTGTAACTGTGAACCCATGTTAAGTTGTTTTGAGCCTTTGATACCCTTCTTTCTAACCTCATCCAAAAGCCTGCATTACGGTCCAAAGAAAGACCTTCTGATCAATCTTCGGGAAGTGCCAATACGAGCAAGTAAAAGTGATTCACGTCAGGGGCAACACTCCGGTGCAAGAAAAAAATGATAAAAATGAGAGAGTCTTATTGGTGAAAACCCTCACGGGCACCGTAAGGCGAAGCGAGTTGAGAGAAATAAAAAATGAGAGAGTCTTATTGGTGAAAATCCTCACGGGCACCGTAAGGCGAAGGTGAGTTTTTCAGACAGGCAAATGAGACAAGTCTGTGGTCAAAAGCTGCTCAAGACATTGCAAGACGAGCAAGGTTTGGGTTTGGGTGAAAATCAGGTTATGAAAGTTCGGAACAACAAATGTGGCAATCGAAAGTTGATTGGTTAGACAGACTGGGCTGGTTAATCCGAAATGCATGGCATGCTCAATGCTACCAGTAAGTCCACTCAGATAAGTCTTATTATCTTCTTTCTTCATTACAAATCATCCGTTCTCGGATTCTCTTTATCCTTAACCCTCGAGGTCGTTGCATTTCATTCTTTCGAGGTCTATCTTTAAGATGTTTCAGTGTCAGTTCTGTTCGAAACAAAAGGAAGGAATGTCAAGGCTAACTACCAGCTTCCTAGTTGTACAGACAGGGCCAGAATGTATCAAAGATGTCAAAAAGCAAAGTAGGTCATAAAGGACCACTGGAAGTTTCATCGTTGGAATAATCAGATAATTGTGGGGAAGAAGCGAAGTTTCAAAAAAGGGGTCAGAAACACAAAAACAACAATACGGGATAGAACACTTGGGTCATCAGAGTCAAGGGGTTGAAATTCGATCAGGAAGTCGAGGGGATTCAAGGCAAGTCCAGGGAAGCGGGACGGAGTAAAGCCCGGCAGCAGGGACGTACCTAGCAAGAATGCCAGCAACTAGCCACCATTTTATATGGACAAGATTTTTCTTTGATTGAAATAGGGGCAGAAATTTCGTTCGGAGAAACCATCCATAAGGAAAGGTAGCACCCAAACAGGTATGACTGGAAACTCTCAGGACCCTCCTGGAAAATGGGACTTAGTTCAAATGTCAAGACAATCACGAGTAGCACAATTTAGCATAACTATACCCCAAATGAGCATAAGTGGGTTTCAAAATTGGCATGTTTAAGATAGGATTCAATTAGAAGTTTTCAGGACCCTCCTGGATAATGGGACGTAGTTTTAAGGTCTGTTTAGATAACAAGATATAGGTAACAAGGTCTGCTTAGGTTAAAACTGTTTTTTTTTTAACTAGAAGTTGTCAGGACCCTCCTGGATAATGGGGAGTAGTTAAGACCTATTAGATAACAAATGTAGTGGGGGTAATACCATTAGAAGATATAACTTAGGTTCGTAATTGTTAGGAGTTGTCAGGACCTCCCTGGATAATAGGACTTAGCTTTCAAATCCTTATAATAGTTGGTAGAATAATTCAATTTAACACTCACATCTGTGCCCAGCCACCAAACTGGGGCAGAAAATTTTCTTTGTTTGTCTATTTTGTTGCAGACAGGAGCCCACCTGGAGAACAAGGGAATACTTTCCGAGCGTTGCAGTCAGGAGCCCACCTGGAGAACAAGGGAATACTTTTCAAGTGTCAGCAATCAGGAGCCCGCCTGGAGAACAGAGGCATATATTTCAAATTTCAGCAGTCAAGCATCACTCGGAGGAATGGCGAAACATCTCTAATCACAATGCAAGGCAACAACGCAAGAATTCCAGTAGAAGAATACAAGTTCAAGGCAACACAAAGAGCAAGTTAGAAGACATAGATAGGACCCTTTTGTAATTCATAGATCATAGCTTAGGCTAGCTTCTTTTTATTTTAACACGGTGTAATAAGGAGGTCAGCGAGCAGTAGCAGCAGCAACAGCAGTAAATCACAGCTCCTGGTAGTCCCAGCTACCAAACTTTCCCGAACTACACTGACCTGATTCCTTTTTAGCCAAGGATATGTAGGCAACCTCCGAAGCAGGGTGCGGTCAACTCTTTCAAAAATTCTTCACACGAAATATTCGAATGGGCAAAAATCGCTCGTTTCCGCTCACTTATCTTTGCACGAAAACTCTTCGTGTTTCCGGGCAAAGAGGGGCAGTTGTGAGCACGTGATTTTTACCCTATATGAATTACTCCCATAAATTCAAAACAAAATAATTTCTTGCAGTGTTTGCAATTTTGTAGATTTTCGTGACATTTCATGTTAATTGTTTGCATTTTAACTAAATTAAAAATACA
Organism: Nicotiana attenuata; assembly: GCF_001879085.1. NCBI lineage: Eukaryota > Viridiplantae > Streptophyta > Magnoliopsida > Solanales > Solanaceae > Nicotiana > Nicotiana attenuata. Next base: position 200,446 of record NW_017672033.1, on the reverse strand, counting down.
AAATATATGTGCATGTGCATTGTAGGAGTCAATTTTGCATTTTAGGAATTAGTTAGTCATTAATTATTATAAAATGGAAAAAGTCTCAAAAATAGTTTATTTTAGTTGTATTTTTGAATTTAGGGTAGTTTGACCTTCAATTCGGTTTAGTTAATAATAGTAATTAGAGCTAATTAATTTGATGTGTTAGGATTGATTTAAGTTAGGATTTATTTTGGGTTTTATTTTGAAAAATTAATTTAAAAAAAAAAGAGAAACGAATTTTTGAGATAAAAGAAAAGAATTTGATGTTGGGCCAAATCAGTTGATCTTCCCCAGGCCCAATGTGAATAACCCGGTCATACCCAGCCCAAAACGCTGCCCATACCCGGTCCAAAAATCATTGAAACAAGGTAGTATGGTCAGGATACTACGTCGTTTTGGTTTCTGTTGATTTAAGTCGATCCTGGCCATTCAATTCAATTCATCTAACGGCCAAGAACCCTTCCCCCTTTTTTACTTAAAAATGTCGAAACAACCTCAGACCCCTGTACTTCGAACCCCCCCCCCCCCAATCACCCCCACTCGTCTCTCAGAGAACAGTCCCCTCCGCCGCCCGCCGGAAATCGCCCCACGGCGGCGGCCGGCGTCCATTGACCCCCAAATTTGCACTACAGCTCCGTCTCCTCTCCCTCATACCCATACCAAACTTCGTTTCCCCCAAATCACACTATATAGCCTCAAATCATGGAAACCCTAGCGCCGCCCAAATGTTCTCTGGTGGCGGCGCCACTTCTATTCAACCCCAAATCTTTACCATCGTCTTCTCTCCGCCTCTACATCCTCAATCCGCAACCAGTTGCCTTCAAAACCCAGCCAAACCCCTCGAAACTCGAATCAGAAAACCCTAGCTTTTCTTTGGTTCAAGGTTCCCTGAGTCTTGGGGTTCAAATACGAATCAAGAGTTGTGTTAACCAAGTGTTCTTTCGACTCTTGGCTCGATTTTGAGAGACTCTGGCCAGCTCCTGCTCTTTCACCTTTTGATTCATCCGTCCTGGTTAGTTATTGCCCTTTCCTACTTACCTTCTTCAATTTTTCTTTTGTTTTGATGCTGATGATTTGTTTTTTTTCTTCCCTTATTCAGTAATTGGTCCATGGCATGCCTAGGATTTAGGTTATATTAGTTATTAGTATCTCTATGTGATCGCATCTTTCTTCTTTAGTAATTTGATTTCATTCTGGCCCGTTTCTATGTGCTTTGGTCCATTAATTCTCTTTTGATGCTAAAGTGACTGAAATGATTTGGTTTCACTTCTTTTGTGGCCTGTGATTTTTTATCATATTGTGGGCCTCGAAGGTTCAGGCAGCCCAAGGCTGTTGGAACTTGCTGATGCATTAGCCCAAAGACCATGGGTCAATTTGAACCATTGGTTAGGCTAAGGTACAAAACAGGGGTATTGGGGGGTAATTTGGGATTTAGGCTAAAGGAATCTTTCTGATAACAGAAATAAAAGCTTCTAGTGAAGGGTTCTTTTGATATTTCAGACTTGTTGGTGGGTTAACTTGGGAAACAAGCTAAGACCTTAGGGACACCTGGGCTAAACAAGAAATAAGAAAGGGGGTAAAGGGAAATAAATGATTCTGAAGGTTGCCCTTAGTTTTGCCTATAAAAAGGCATGCCCATTGCCTTGTTTAACAAGTTTGGAGCCTCAATATTCCCCCCAAAAAAATCTCCTCAAGCTCCACAGATCTGAAATTCAAATTCAGCTAAAAAATTCCTTTTAGATCTTAGCTTTCTTCAAAAGAAAAACCAAAAACAATAGAAAACTGTCAAAAATCCAAGAAACTACTGTTCCATTAAAACTTTAGATGAATTTTAGCTATTGATTTACATTTCTAGTTCAGTTCTGGTTGCCGTAGTTTCAGAGGTCTACTGGTTGGATTTCGAGTGGTTTTTGGTCTCAATTGAGTCATTTCGGGTCATTACTGGGTGTTGTACTTCTGTGAAGTGTTCCTGGGTGTTTGAGAAGTTATTTCTGATTCGAAAATTGCTCTTGTTGTTGCTGTGTTGATTGATCCATTGCTGGATTTCTGAAATTGTTCCTGAATTGCTGCTGAGTCCTGTTATTGCTGCTGACCTCTCTTACTTCTTCTTTGTATTCTAATTCCAGGTACACATCCTGAATCTATATCAATGTAGATCTACAGTTACAATTGAAATGAAGTTGATGAATGGCTCCTGTTGTTGATTTTGGCTGTTTAAAATGCTTTGTCATATTTCACTGTAATTAATATGGACTGTACTGGACTGTTTAGACTATTAGGCTTGTGATTGTTCATCTAAAATATTAGCCTTAGTCTAGCATAGTTTAATTAATTGTGTTAGTTTGACTTTTAAAATCGGAGAATATTGTGAACTTGAAACTAATTCTGGCATTAGTGTATATGCTCATATCAGTGACAAGTTCAGGCCCAGTAAATATTTGTGGTAGTGCAGTACTTTAATATCTCAAATCAGTAATTGTAGGTTTAATTATTCAGTACATCTTCGTTACACTAAGTCTCTGAATTTAGTAAGTGTAAATTGTTCCATGTTAATTCGCTGAATCCTATAGGAATCCGCAGCAATTAGGTAGCTTAAAACATGATCTGAGCATGAAATTGGAGTTTGATAACTAGTAGTTCGTTTGATTTGAATGGATGTACCTTGTTTCCTTTATTTTAAAAATCGTTGAATACCATTGGAACAATGTGAAATAAGTTCAGAGGCTATTAAGATCACATTGGGTTTTCTATTTTGATTTGGAATCTGTTGATGGATCAAGGCTCAACAGCCTGTTTTGATCGAGTTGGGCCTCAGTTCTGCTGAGGCACATCCCAGCTCCAGTCCTAATTCGCTTCTCATTTGGGCCTGTGCAAAGGCCCACAACTGGTCTATAGCCTTTTAAAAAACTGGATTGAAACTCCGCCTCTTCGGGCTAATATCGAAGCCCAGTGACCTGAATTTTTCGAATATGTTCATAATGGTTCATTTAGGGCCTTTTTGGAAATAATACTTAATAGAAAAATCATAGTTCTTTTAGGTTGGCCTTAAAATAAAAACGAGGTGCGCCACGCCAAATACAAATGCATAAATTGCGGGGCCCTCTTAAATGTTTATATTAAAATGCTTAGATTTCGGAATGGGCCGTTTAGCGAATTTCACGGCCTTCCCCAAAGATAATAACGCGTTAGTCTCTTTAGGCGCGTATTTTAATAACATTACCTTCCTAAATTCAGGTGCACATTTATGTGACCCAAATCCAAATCTCAACGAAGTCGAAATGTGTCAACAACCACGGGTGCATTTATGTGTCGTGGTTCGAAACACGTTTTCACGACGTTGCAATTCTCGTTAAAAGTAATAATAAAGCGGTTCATGGTTTAAAAGCACATAAGTTAAAACATGTATTAAAATCAGATTTTAGCCAAATATAGCAGTTATGCGACCGTGCTAGAACCACAGAACTCGGGAATGCCTAACCCCTTCTCCCGGGTTAACAGAATTCCTTACCCGGATTTCTGGTTCGCGACTGTTAAACAGAGTCAAACCTTTTCCTCGATTCGGGATTCAAACCGGTGACTTAGGACACCATAAATCTCCCAAGTGGCGACTCTGAATCTCTTAATAAATGAATCCCGTTTCAATTGTCCTTTAATTGGAAAAACCCTTTGCGGGGTGTAGTGAAAAAGGAGGTGTGACAATAATGATTGACTCCGGAATCTCGAACCGACAAACGATACGGTCGCGGACAAAGTCTGCCACGACTTTCTTAGTTACTGTTCTGTAAGATGCTGCTTCGACCCATTTGGTAAAATAGTCGATTGCTACTTAGATGAATCTGTGTCCGTCGGAAGCGGCAGGCTCAATTGGTCCAATGACATCCATTCCCCAGGCGGCGAATGGCCAAGGCGAGCTTGTTGCATTGAGCTCATTTGGCGGGACCTTTATCATGTCTGCATGTACCTGACAGCGGTGGCATTTCCGGACGTACTGGATGCAGTCCGTTTCCATGGTCATCCAAAAGTAACCAGCCCGGAGTATCTTCTTGGCTAAGACAAAATGGTTCATATGTGGACTGCAGGTCCCAGCATGGATTTCTTCTAGCAGTTTAGATGCTTCCTTTGCGTCGACACACCTTAGTAATCCAAAATTCGGAGTCCTCCTATACAGGATTCCTCCGCTGTGAAAGAAATTGTTGGACAACCTTCGCAATGTGCGCTTCTGAGTAGTATTTGCAAATTCTAGCTATTCTCCTTTTGTCAAATATTCTCTGATATGATGAAACCAAGGCTTTCCGTCTGCTTCTTCTTCAACGTGGGCACAATAAGCCGGCTGATCATGGATCTTTACTGGAATGGGATCAATGAAGTTTTTGTCTGGATGCTGTATCATGGATGACAGGGTAGCCAATGCATCGGCGAATTCATTCTGGATTCTGGGAACATGTCGGAATTCTGTCTTTGTGAACCTCTTTCTCAGCTCCTGCACGTGGTGCAGATATGGGAGTATCTTAGAGTTCTTGGTTGCCCATTCTTCTCGGACCTAATGTATGAGTAGGTCTGAATCCCCGATTACGAGCAGCTCTTGAATGTTCATGTCAATGGCCATCTTGAGCCCTAAGATGCAGGCTTCGTACTCGGCCATATTTTTAGTGCATGGGAACCTGAGCTTAGCTGACACCGGATAATGTTGACCGGTTTCTGATACTAGGACTGCTCCTATGCCGACTCCTTTGAAATTTGCTGCTCCATCGAAGAACATTCTCCAACCATCATAGGATTCTGCAATATCTTCTCCTACGAATGATACTTCTTCATCGAGAAAATACGTCTTCAGGGATTCGTATTCTCATATCAGTTTTGAATTTTCTGAGCTTCTGCTTTATCGGTGGACATGTCGGATCAGTTGGCAGTTTGTGTGCCACAATAGATGTACTCAGACCAGTCATGTCATCGTACGACCAGGCGAATATATCCTCATATTCTCTTAGAAATTCTGGTGTACTCTTCCTTTTCTGATGGTGATAAGTGAACGCTGACATTTTCTGCATCTCCCAGGTTAACAATCTCAGTCTCGTCCAGGTTGGACTTCGGTCTGTTTTCAAAATTCTCAACTTCCTTGACAATCTCTTCCGGTATGTCATCTTCCTCTAAGTTTGTGTCTGTTTGTTGCGTTGTCTCATTGCATGTCACAGTCATTGGTTCATCAAGATAAGTAATAGTAATGCTGTATAAGTAAAGTAATGAGAGAAAATAATAAGAGTATTGATTTATAAGGAAAATTGAAATGCTTTGATAAATTCCATAACTGTTTTGAACATTGAAGATCTTATTGCGAAATTTAAAAAAAAAAATGTGAAAGGAAAGTCAACTAGTAAAAATAAAAGATAGTGCATGATGCTTGTTCGGCCTTGCTACCCCGAGGCTCGCCGGGCTCTGGTGGTTCTGATGGTCCAGTTATTGAGGCATGCTCCTCTGCTTACAGCCTGTATGAAAGGGCCTTCCTCCCCATCCTCCTCGAGAACGACACAACAATCCATATCATTGTCCTCCAGGAACAAATTCCTCACTGCTCCTGCCAGTGCTTCCTCTTCTTCTGACCCATAGATAACTTCGGCCGGTTGGAAAGTCTGTTCCAAGCGTGGTATTGGCTGCTCCAACGGATAGTAAGGACCGCGCCATGGTGGCGACCAGTTGTTGAATTCCTCCCAGGTATACTCATATCCCAGACCGAAGGTGGTGCCATTCTTCTTGAGTTTTATGGGCTTAGTGATTCCTTGGAGGTTCTTGCCAAGACCCTTACCCGGTTCGTACCCACTCCAATTCAATATGCTTTCAATTTTGTTGTCCTACCATATGTCCTTGTCAAGGGCGTTAACTCGCTCGATGTGGTGATAAGTCTCCCCGCCTATCTTTCTTCTGCCTCCGATTGCTGGGATGGTCTGGCTACTGTATATGGGATTGCTAGCGTCGCCGTGAATGATCACCTCTTGGTGATTCCACTCAAACTTCACTGCCTGATGTAGTGTTGATACTACGGCCCCAGGGGCATGAATCCACGGTCGTCCCAACAACAGATTGTAAGATGCCGGCACGTCTATTATTGAAAATCAACATCAAATCAAGTAGGCCCCATTTGCAAACACAGGCTAATTTCCCTAATGGTGGACCTTTGGGAACCGTCGAAAGATTTGACGTTGATAGCCCCGTCCTTGATCTCATGCAGTCCCTTTCCCAATGTTTGGAGTGTTACCAACGGACAAATGTTGAGGCTGGACCCTCCATCAATCAGGATTCTGGTGATAAAATAATCTTCGCATTGCACGGTGATGTGCAACGGCTTGTTGTGACTCAAACCCTCTGGTGGCAGCTCATCTTCATGAAAAGTGATTTTGTGACTTTCCAATACCTGCCCTACCATGTTTGCCATCTCTCCTCCGGTGATGTTGCTTGGTACATATGCCTCACTCAGCACCCTTAACAGGGCATTCTTGTGTGCATCGGAATTCTGTAGCAAAGACAGGATAGAAATTTGCGCCGGTGTTTTGTTCAGCCGATCAATGACCGAGTATTCTTTGGCTTGTATCTTTCTCCAGAGATCGTCGGGCCCGGTTTCAGTGATGGTTGGTCGACTAGAGGCCTGCTTGCTTGACTCAGCCAAATGTTCCGGGGTATAAACCCTACTGGTTCTCGTCATACCCTGTGCCTCAACAGCTTCCCCGAACTTGACCTTCCCTTTTCTTCTTGCCTCGGCTGTTTAGTCCTAAGGTATGGCATTTGTATGGAATGGTGTTACGGCCGACATTGCTACTGGAATTGGCATGGCTATCTTTACCCCGAACGGAGCATGCACCTTAGGCGGTAAAACTGCAACTTCGAAGGGTGTAGGTGCATTTGCTGGTGACATAAATTCGACCTCAATCGGTGTTGGCGTCTTTGTAGAGGATGGTGCTTCAAACTCAAGTGGCATGGACATATTTACCTCGACGTCCCCAGAGGGCTGAATCTGGACTATAATCGGATTAAGGGTGACTATTGGCTTCTTTGGATCGTCACCTTCTGTGATCAAACCGATCGATCCCTTGGGGTCCCAATCATCCTCTATTTCAATCATGTGAACGCCTCCACCCTTGTGATCTGGAAGAGGGTTATTGCGGACATTCGGAGCAAGTTCCTTTGCCACAATAATCTTGTTATCAATCAAAGTCTGGATCTTATCTTTCAGAGAGCAGCATTCATCAATGGTGTGTCCTTTCATGCCGGAATGTATGCACAGGACTTATTTGGATTAACCCACTGAGAAGGGTTCTCAGGAGCAGCAGGGATAGGGGTGACCTAACCAGCAGCTTTGAGTGTTTCACACAATTGGTCGATAGGTTCAGCAATAGTCGTATACTGTTTTGGGGGTCTTCGGTCAAAGTTTGGTCGGGGTCTAGGGAAGTTTTGGCGCGGAGGAGGGGATTGGTAGTGGGATGGTTGAGTGTTGTAGGCTTGGTAAACATGTGCTGGTTGGGAATATTTGGGTGAAGTGGGCTGATATGTGGGAGGTGATTGATAGGTGAGTGGTGGAGTTTGGTAAGAGGGTGAGGGTGCTTGGAAGTTTGGGGTAGGTTGATATGTGAGTGGAGGCATTGGGTATGTTTGGTATTTGATGGGAGATTTGGTTCTCTGTGCCACCATTACGGCTCCTACATCCCTTTTCTTGGACACGCCGCCTGACTGTAAGGCCTTGTTTGTAGCTTGCAAGGCCTCAAAATTCGTAACCATACTGCTTTTGATGCCCTCTTCGATCCTTTCTCCCAGCTTGATAATGTCAGAAAATTTGTGGCCCTCGATCATCATCAGCCTCTCATAATATTGTGGTTCTTGGGCCCGGTCGAAGAATTTGTTCATTTCTTCTTCTTCTAAGACGGGTCTGACCTTGGCAGCTTCGGACCTCCAACGAGTAGCATACTCGCGGAAGGTTTCTGTGGGCTTCTTCTTCAGATTTTAAATATAGAACACATCTGGCGCATTCTCCGTGTTGAACCTGAATCTGTCCATAAAATCAGATGCCATGCTTACCCAGTTCGACCACTTCTTTGGATTTTGGCTAATGTACCAAGACAACGCATCTCCCTTCAAGCTCCTCATGAAAAGCTTCATGCGGATTTTCTCGTCTTTTCCTACTCCAACCAGTTTGTCACAGTACGTTCTCAAATGGACCCTTGGATCTCCTGTACCATCAAACATTTCGAACTTAGGAGGTTTGTACCCCTCGGGCAGTTCGACATCGGGCTGTATGCACAAATCTTCGTAGTTCAGCCCTTCAATTCCCTTACTACCTTCAACGCCTTGAATTCTTCTACTCAACCTTTTAAGTTCTTCGGCCAGGTTTCTGATGAGCAAGTCCTTATCATTGGACTCGGGTGTGCTTGAGATGGGCTGGGTGGAGGGCGGCACAGTCTCCACGTAGATGGGGGTATTATGTTGGGTGTGGCAGTGGTCATTTGTGGAGTTCTTGAGTTCTGGGATGAGCAGTGGGTTGTTATTTGAGGTGTGGCAGGTGTTGCAGTGGTGATGAGGAGTGGGATGGTTTTGTTGCTTTGGGATATTTTGTGGAGGTACAAGATTCTGAGCATTTGGGAGATTAACATCTGGGTGGTGAGGGAAAATGACAGATTTGCCAGATTCCGAACTTGGTCAAGTTCTTCTTGAAATTTCAGCAGCTTTTGTTCCAGTTGGGATGCATTTTCCTTGGGGACCAGAGTACCGTGACCATGAGTGACCTCTACCCGTTCAGTTGAGTTCTCTTTTCTGGTGTTGTTCAAATCTTCCATTTTCCCTTTGTTCTTGTGTCTGATAGGACTAAGAGGAGGAGTCGGTGGAGGGCCCCTGGATCTCGTAAAATAGGATGATGTTGCCAGAGTTCACGCACTAACCTTTGGGGGGAGGGGAATAAACAAAAAGGTAACAAGTCAGTGAGGATTATATAAAAATGTTGCAATATTTAAACACATAGTGCGGAAATATAAAGCGTGTCCTAATTTGGGGACCTCTTTATGCCTGAGGTAGGCCTAGCGACAAGTTGATTTGGAGAACTTTAAATGCTAAATGCCTCATTTTATTGATAAAAAGCAGACGAATCCCAAATCGACACTAAATAATAGGAAATAAAAGTTGCTAATGGCCATTGGCGTTATTATATTTCATAAAAAATAAGAAAACTCCTATCTATTTGGTCCCAGAAGGACCTTCCCCAGATTCGGCATCCCAGGCTCCATCGAACAGCTTCCCTAACTCGCGCAGTCCCAGCAGCAGGTTAGCTCTGGCTAGATGTCCGACTTCATTCCCCTCAGCATTCTGACAATCTTCGACCCATTTGAGAAACCTTCTTTCCAGCTCCACTATGCCGCGCTCCAGGTATCCTAGTCGCTTGTTGGCATTTACGGCCATGTCCTTCCATTCCTCAATTAACTTTTGATTGGCTTCCTGTATCTCACGGTGCTAACTTTCGCATTCCCGGATTCTCTTGCGTAGTTGATTGTATTTGACTTGTGCCTCGGCCTTTTCATCTATGTTCCTGTGACCTCGAATGAACCCAAGTTGACTCAGACAATTATGATTATCTTCCAACCAGCCGAAATAGTAGGGAGTACAACCGGCGTGGTATCTATCTGGTTCGATGGTATCTTTCCCCATGACGATCTTGCAGTGCCACATATGCTGAGCTTGGCACTTGTAAGGGCTATCATCATCCTGGAAGTCAGCCCGAAAGTGACTCATCTTGTCGACCCGGGGTACAACCTGCTTCGTACCAGCTTGCCTCATAACTCGGAGAGGGACGTAAGGGTACGTTCCTCTCAGACCGATCAATATCAGAAAAGGTGCGTATCGGGATCGGGCGATGAATTCTTTGGTTGGAAGCCATTCGAACATCCATTGTACTTGCTCCTCGGTCAGATTATCAAATAGCCCGAACATCCTTTGGCATCCTCTGGCTGAGCAAACATATCAGGGATATAATTCATTCGCTTTGGGTGATGGAAAGCGATATGATCGTCCCAGTCCCTTCGTTGAATCTCTTGTCGGTATTCACCCTTTTGTAGATGCTCCACGAGCCACAGCTGAAGCAGCAAATTGCAACCCTCGAAGTGACTAGCTCCCCGTTGACACTTCTCTAGGGCTCGGTATATTTCCGCGACGATCATGGGCACAATGCTGAATGGTTGCCCCCCAATTCCCTCCAATAAGGTTTTAGTAACCATGGCTAGTCGGGTGTGGATTATTGCTTTCTTTATTGGAAACACAATCAACCCCAGAAAACAGAACATGAATACAAAGACCCTTCGATGAATATGCCCCAATGAGGTGATGGCAAACTCATTAGGATAGGTACGGTAGGATTTGCTGTGACCGTACCTCTCGTACACATAATCAAAGGGGATATAGGATTCTTTGAGGCATGTCAGTTCTGGATTCTTCTTCAGACCCATCATTTTGAAGAAACCCCTGCCCTTGCGGTTCTCATGCATCAATAAACCTGGAGTCTCCCATACCAAACCGGCTAATCCTCCTATTTCTTCTAGCAAAGGTGTCATCTCAATTTTCCCGAAGTGGAAGACGGACCTTTCACAATCCCAAAATAGAGTAGCAGCTTGTTGTTGGGTTGGATTTCCAGGAGGGAGGGTAGATTCCCTAGATATTTTCGGACAAGAGTCTGGTCACTGGAATGAAGATCTTTCCACCAGCTTAGCAGTCTCGGGTGGATGTTGGTAACCATGCCGAATCTGGGGATTCCGTGCCTCATTATCTGCAAGACAGAAGGTTTAGATCCTACGCCCACCGGACTCGACTATTTAACATCAATAATTGGCATAAAAGCATTTAGTTCTCCAAATAAATGCACAGAACGTGATGATGTCCGTTTTGGGTTTAAGGAAACCTAGTGGACTTGGGACAAGGCTATCTTAAAGAGCCATTATGCGGACAACATAACTAACTCGGCTATGTTTGACCATGATGCATGCGTAGTTAAATAGAGTGAGGTTTCTATGGGGTTTTAGACTGGTACCCTTGAGCGGACAACTCAAGGGGGAAAGGCACGGAACCGTCGACTACACCACTGATCGACTGGTTTTACCGCAAATATGTCGTTTTCGAATTTAGGGGGTGATAATATCGGAAGAGCGCAACCACTCATTATAAGCGTTTCTATAGGATTTGTTTGGCACGAGTGGAATATGATGTTGAGCATGATTATGCAACAATTAAAGGCATGTTGTCATGTACTTGCACGTTTAAGAAACCAGTAAATACAACAGTTTCATAATTTAAAGCAGAAATGAAGGAAAGCAGTAAAGGAAAGAAACAAAGAGACAAGTCAGTTTTGTAGTTGAAAAGGAAATTGAATGCTTAAACGAAATAAACAAATACTTGCGCATAAAGAAGCATAAATTCACAATAATAGCCTGAAATGGTAAAAGCCTAAAAATCCCCAGCAGAGTCCCCATGCTGTCGCGCCCCCTTTTTCTCGCGAAATCGGGTTTATGACATTTTGGAGGACAGCTCATTCCTTTTGGGAATTGGGTTTGATTTGAAGAGTCGCCACCTAATGATTAGGGTGCATTAGGACACCAAGGAGATTGATTTGAGTAATCAGAGATTGGGTAAGGGCTTGAAATTATTCTAAGGGGAAGGTGTTAGGCACCCCTCAGAATCCACTAGTGTGGTTCCCGGCCAGACTATTGTTGTGAATTTAGGTGCAAATAACATGTAGGCAAATAAAAACTTCAAATAAGAGGGGATTTTCACATAATGGTTTACAAATAAACAAAGTTTGGAAAGAACTTAGAAGAAAGTGTTTGAAATTTTAGAACAAAGAAATAAAAGGAAAGGGGGGTCCTAGGTTTATTAATAATATGGATCACCCCACACAATGCCCGATAATCACTCCTCAATGAGGGGCTACACATGACATTATCACGTGGTCATCATATCCATATCTACCCTTCCCACCCCGTTAAGGTATTAAAGCGCGGAATGGTCTCGTTTACTTATTGCATGCTATTACCCGTCCTAATCCTATCAGTCCTGGAGGCATTTAGGACTACTAATCCTAAAGGGAAGGGATATTAGGCTTATTTGTAGTTTCAAAGGCAAAAACTCTAAGGCGACATACAAAACATGTATTGCAAGTTGGGGAAAGCACATAACAAGCAAAGGCTCAGATATACCCCCTTTAAACAAAGAAGCACATAATTAGCATGCCTTACACATACTGTTTAGGGTCTGATTAACTACTAAACATGAAAGAACTTAAAGGTTGAGGCAGACTAATTTATTACATAATTCAGATAAGAAGCCCAAATCAGGCCTGCTAGCTAGTTGTAGTTAATAGAACAAATTCAGTTTATAACTTTACCCTAAGGCTTGCCTAAGTGTTGGACAAGGATCCTATAGACATGATATCTATTTAATTCAGAAAGCAATGAAATAACAAGGTCTAAAATAAACTGAATACGTACTGGTTAAAAAGGGTAGTCAGGTCATTAAAAAGAAAGGCAAGTTTTAATGAAGGTTATAAGTTCTGCAACTGATAGTACCCGTTATTACTGATTTTAGCTCTATACGCGAATGGCGATTCAGACTCGATTAGGAGTTCCTATGGGCATAGTTTCTAGGCGTTGTTGATTTTAAGCCTTTTCAAAAGCAGTAAATAAACACATTGTTGTGGTGCTAAAAACCTTAAATTGGGACATACGAGTTTCAAAGAAGCAAATAGAGAGAAAGCAAGCAACAGGTCCTGTAAACAGGCCACAGTACAAGTAACAAGAGAGAATACTTTTGAGTGTAAGTGTAAGTTCAGAAAGACAACGAGTGATGGATGTCTTTGTGTTAATAAAAGAGTCGTGTATTTATAGTGTGAAAAACAGGCAGAAATAAGGTAAGAAAAATAATTATGGAACTGGGTATCAATTAAAACAATTAGTACAAGACTTCCTTTAATTAGGGATTTCAGACTTAAACGGTAATGATCAAAAACTATTTAAGGAAAGAGATCAAATAAGCACCTTGTGCAAAGTAGGCAATTGGGGGTAAATACATAGGAGTTTATTTAGGAGAAGAGTTTTGAAATACACGGTCAAAACAAAACAAGGTAAGAATCAATTAGTACACAGTAAATCAAGGAGTCCGAGATTTGTAATTATTGGTCCATGAATAAACCAAGTCAGAAAGGCTAGGGAAAGTTTTCGACTCAAACCAAGTAACGGGAAAATCTACAAACAAGGAAAGAAATCAATCAGACCTACACAAAGGGAGTCTGAAATTAATCAAAATTTGAAAGCCATTTTAGAGGGAAGTTCAGCACATATAAAGAGCACACAAGTATGCTAGGCTGAATTTAGGACAAAGAAAGACGTCATGCAAGTGCAAAATCAGTAGGTAGTAGACTATAGGATCATGGTAGTCTCATAGGTCAGCAATGTAGAAGAGAGAGAGTATCAAATAGCATACAAAGGGTTCAGTAGAAAGATTTTAGAAGTGTTTAGCAGGGAATCAAGACCATACAGAGAAACAAATGTCGAAACAAAGATTTTGGAAGCCTAATTAAGTAGTAGATTTCAGAAACTCGAAATAGGTCCAAAGAGGTTAGGGTTTTGAATCAAACAAGTTCATAGATGAAGAACAAGAAAACCACATAGCCAATGGTCTCAAAACTCGAATGAATCCCCAAATTTAGGATCCCTACCATCAATCGAGTGCAGAGATGCAAAGACAAGTAATCTAGGAAGAAGATACTAACGAAACAAGTTCAGAGGTCTCAGAAAAGAACAGAGACCTTTAACATGCTCTTTCGGTAGCAGAAACTCATGAGAAACATAGTAAAATAACAATATGCGAAACACAGTAGAAGAACTAGTAAGAACACAGTAGAGGAAACATACAAAGAAACCTAGTAGAGGAAACTAATAAGAACACAGTAGGAGAAACATATAAAAACATAGTAAAAGAAACTAATAAGAACATGGTAGAAGAAACATATAAAGAAACACGGTAGAAGAAACTAATAAGAAACATAGTAGAAGAAACACATAAGAGAAAAAGAAAAAAAATCAGAGAACATCTAAGTAACTCAAAAAACCCTAAATTGGAACAAAGGTTTCGAAAGCATAGTTTTTTGAGAAAAAATCTAGAGAAACTATTTAAAAGCTTAGGGAAAACATGGATCTAGAACGGATCTAAAGAAATCAGAAGAACCTCAAGAGCTAGGGTTTCAGAGGAACCCAAATGGTGAGAAAGGCTTGGAAAGTCGTTGATCTAAGCAGGGGAAGTCGAAATCAGGCTCGAATAGCCATGGCATGCCGGAGCAAGGCCGGAGACGGCCATAGAACTCGAATCAAACGAAGCCTGGACCAAGCTTCTTCGTGGTCAGGCCTTGAATCTTCAAAAACCAGGCGTGTAGGAGTCATAGGAGGTCGGTATAAGACTTCAATGGCTTCGGAAACCATAGATTCCGGTGGTTTTAGGGTGGAAATAGAGGGAGGCGGCTAGGGTTTCTGAGAGAGAATTTGGGAGAGGAGGAATCCAGGGGCGGCTACCGGTGAGAAATGAGTAGGGTTTGGGGGTATTGTGAAATTAAAAAGGAAAGGAAGAGTGTGAGCCGTTAGATCAACGGCTGGGATTAAAAGGGGGACCGGGTGGGTTATTTTAAAGGCTCGTGGGTCGGGTAATTTTAGGAATTGGGCAGGATAATTGAAATTGAAATTGGGTTCAATTGGGGGTTGATTTAAGGCTACAATTGAAATAAATGGGGCTAGTATTTAAATAGCCACTTTTCCCTTATTTATTTTATAAAAAAATAGTGAAATGATTCTTGGAAATGAATTAAAGGTACTAAAATGATTAGTAATATATAATTAAGAAAATAAAATTACTGGAGTCAATTTTACAATTACAAACACGGTTAAATCTTAAAATAGGCTAATATTGCAATTATATGCAATTTAGCTTTAAAAATACTAAATAAATTTGTAAAGATATGCAAAAATTATGTTAGCTATATTTTATTATAAATATGAGAATCCAATAAGTGAATTGCCAAAATGACAATTTGGGGAATACTCATTGGGTTTTTCTTGATTAAATAGGGCAATAAAATTGATTTAAAAATCTTTAAAAAATTAAGGAAAAATAGGAAAACCCTTGGACATACTTATATATGCATACATATGCTATTTGGAAGGTACAGGGAAAAATTGGGTATCAACAATCCCTGCCTCCATATTTGCATGAGGCTAATCCTTGCCCCCATAATTGCATGAGGCTAATCCTTGCCTCCACATTTGCATGAGTCTAATCCTTGACTCCCTACTTGCATGAGTCTAATCCCTGATTCCCTATTTGCATGAGGCTACTCCCTGCCTCCACATGTGTATGACTCTAATCCTTGACTCCATACTTGCATTGAGGCTAAGCCCTGCCTCCCTATTTCCATGGGACTAAGCAATGTCCCTCTTTGTACGAATATTGCTTTATTTCTAAGCACTCTTTATTAGCTTTCCAATCGGGCTAAGCTCTACCCTCCATTTCACAAGACTAAGCACTGTCTTGATAACATCATGACTATTGCATATCATGGGCTGAAATATCGCCAACCTATCCAAAGGCGTCATAGTCTAATGGCATCACCCTCATAGGCGGAAGACACCATGCCATGGCCTGAGGATCTCTCAAACTTGCATATCATTATTCAAAGGCGTCATGGTTCAGAGGCACCATCTTCATGGCCCGAGAACATCATTTCATGGCCTGCGAATCCCTCACTGAATAATTCATGGCCCAGGACATCATGGTCTGAGGACGTCATCTTTAGTCGTCCGAAGACAACCTTCATGGTCCAAAAGGGAATTAGCATCATGTTAAATTTTTCGCAAATACATGTGTGTAGCACCTTTTATCTGCAGGTAACCAGTAAGCAACCAATATCCTAGCAGGAGCGACCTCGCTCCAATTCCTTCAACTATCTCAAACCTGGACCGTTCACCATAACCACTCTTGCATCCACTCTAAAATCTCGTGTCCGTTCTTGTAATGACTTCATCGGTATATTCCGCCTATGAATCCAGAACTACACGTGGCCTGATTCCTGTAAAAACAGGGATATGTAGGCAGCTCGAAGACCAGAGTCCGGCCTCTGTCTTTCAAAATATTCCATCCGGTCAAAATTGGCCATCATTTCTTTACCCGAAAACTCTTTCATCCTTCCCGGGTAAAGAGGGGCAGCTGTTGATACCCAATTTTTTCCTTTTGTTTTATGCATAAATACCTTCAAAATAGCATATATATGCATATATAAGCATGCATAAGGTTTTTATAATTTTTTTCATAATTTTAAAGATTTTAAATTGATTTATTTCCTTCCCTTTTACTCATAAAATCTCCCAATAATTACCCTCAAATTATTGTTGGGGTGATTTAGTCATTTAAATTCCATGCTAATGGAAAAATATGGTTAAAATATTTTTTTTGTGCATTTTTTATAATTGCATTTTGTAATTTTAAAGCTAAATTGCATATAATTGCACTATTAGCCTTATTAATGTAATTACGTTTATATACGTAAAATTGATCTCCTATATTTTTAAAATGTTAAATATCTATTTTAAATCATTTTAGTACACAAAATTAGTTTCCAAAAATTATTTATTATTTATTATAAATTATATGGGGGAAAATTGGCTATTTAAAATGTAGCCAGATTTGCATTTCAATTTCAGCCTTAATCTAAAACCAACCCTAGCCCAATTTCGTATTAAAAACACCCGACCCAAACCCTGAACCCGCCTACCCGACCCAGCATCAATTAAATCCTGGCCGTTGATCTAAGAGATCAACGGCTCGTATTAGCCCTTACCATTTTTAATTCCAAACGACCCCTAACCCTAGCCCATTACTCAGAGACCGCCACCTATGTATTCTATCATCTCCTCTCCTCTCTCAACCACTCAACCTAACCCTAGCTCCTTCAACCGCCGACCTCCCTTTCTCCGGTCTTCTCCGATGATCTCCCATCAACTCCTAAGCCTCCAATGGCTCCTCTAATGCTATGCTTGCCTTCTCTAAGGCCTTCGAGGGCCCTGGGCCATGCCGACTTGCATCTAGGGTTTGTCATTTGGCTGTTCTTAGCTACTTCAGTGTGATTTCGAGCAAAATCACGCTGTACTTGTTACGATCCTTGGGATTCTAGACAGGTTCTTTCATCTCTACTTGGGTTTCTTCTGAAACCCTAATTTCTGCCAACATCTCCTAGATCTGTATGATTTTAAATGATTTGAGTCTGTTTCTTTGATGTTTTACACTATCCATGGAACTCTTTACAAGAATCATCGATTCCAAAGTGTTTTCACCTTCTTCTAAAATTAGGGTTTTCAGAACTTCTTCTAAAACTTTATTTAAACTGATTTTAATGTTTAAACTTCTATTTTCTCGCATACTTTGACTGTTCTGTGAGTTTACTACCTCTTCAACTTGCCTATGTTGAAAACCCTAATTTTTCTAGGTTTCTTCGTTTGATTTTGTGACTAGCCTGTTCTTGTTTGAGTTTCTATGACTATCTCGCTTCGAATATGTTTCTACTGAGTTTCTTATGCCTAACTTATATCACCTCTATGTTCTTATGATCATCTTGACTGTTCAGACTTGCCTCTTTCTATTGATATTGTTTAACCCGCATGTTTGCTATGTCTGGTTATTCTTATCTTCTCTATTTATATGCTGAATACTGAATCGTGACTTCCTCTTTGATTGATTCTGGATTCCCTATTTTTATGGTTTGATTGAAAGACCTTCCTTTAAACCCTCAATTTCTACCTCTTCTATTCGAATTAACCGATTCACCTACCTTGTCTGTTGTGGTACTTCATTCTTACTGACTATTTCCTTAATAAGAGTGTTCTGAACTTACCCTAATTGTTTACCCTATACTTACTGAATTTGAATCTTTTCTTATTAGTCATACACTGATTTCTTTCCTTATCTGTTACTTGTTATTACCGTTTGAATTAATTCCCTTAACTTAAGGGAGTACTTGTCCTGATTTTGCTCTAATTGATTCTGAGTTCCATAATTACTATGCTACTATGATTCTTACCTTATTTTTATGTAATTTCGAACTACTATATATATATACACTCTATCATTAACACAAACAGACGAACATTTTGGTTCAAAAAGCTCTCTCTCACACTTAAACTTTCTGCTCTCTCTTTTGTGCTACTTGCTATTATTCTGAGTTAGCCGGCTGCAAGCCAAGGCTAACTATTGTGCTCTCCTGCTCCTTCACTTTTGTTTACTGTCTTCTTTACTGCTATGTTCTAGTTTCAATTCAAGTTCCAACAATAATATGGTTCTTTTATTGCTTCAGTTCATCCTGTTTCTAGTTTGCTTTTACTTATGGTTTTGCTGTGAAACTTGCAATTAATATGATTACATGATTTGCATGTTATGTACTCCCCTTCCTCAGGATCAGTATGAACATGTTACCCTCCCCCCCTCTATTTAGTCTGTGTCCATGTGATTTTGCTCTATCTAGTTCCTGGTATGAGTCTCCTTGTGAAGTAGTCTGCACTCCTGAACTTGTATGGTTCTGAGATTGATCTTAAATCATGTGGATCCTATACTGAACCCCCTTAAGCATTGCTAGTTCTATGACTATGGCTGATCAGTTGTGTCTGAGCATGTCTGTACCAATTCCTAAGACCTTTGCCTGTTATGTGTTTACAATCATGTGCTCTATGTATCCCCAATCCCCATTACCCCTGTATGTAGGTTCTTTCCTCCTGTTTTGGTCCTGTGAGTATTGCTGATGTGTTTTTGGGCTCCACGTTTGATTTGTAGTTATCTAATCATGTAACTCTCTCTTTTCAAAGTTGTTTTACTGTATGACTCCCTTTTTTACTCCATAAATTATTTCAAACAAACCTCCTTTTAATACTATTTTCCTACTAAGACCTTTCAAATTGTGCCAAGCACTCTCACTCTACTCCTAAGTCAATAGGTTCTGCCCCCTCCAGTATGTGTACTGCCTTGGGATCCTCTTGAGAACCCTCTGAACTCTGACATACTGAGGCTGGCCTTTCCACACTGCACTTATTCAATTTGGTCACCAAGTCTAGATGTAAGCACTGCCCGGGATCCTTGAGATCCTTAGGGAACTTTGATGCACCTAGACTATGACATTGTCTATGGAATTTGGGCATTTGAGGCTATTGGAGGCTTTGGAAATCTAGGCCTATCTGTAGGCTCCCTATAGAATAACTTCTTATTTTCTTATCTACTTATGTAATTCATTCATATGGTCTGTAATAATTTGTAAACGAATATTGGGGCAACTAGTGAAAATGAGGGGTAGTTACATATCTGTGGGGTAGTACGGGTAGAGATCATGCCTATAGGACTTTACATTTTGATATGATTGCCTTACCATGCCAGAAACCATGCCTATAGGACTTTACATTTTTTGCTATGCTTGTTTTACCATGTTAAAAATCATGCCTATAGGTCTCAAGTGATTCCTTAATAGAAATCATGTTTGTAGGTCTTAAAATCAATTTAACAAGTAGATGTCATGCCTATAGGATATAATCCCAATCCAGCTTCCGTTATAACAAGTGTTCACATTTTTTTGTCATCATGCCTGCAAAGTTTCTGAAATCAGTATTAAAACTAGATACCATGCCTATAAGGAACGCCACCAGAAATTCTGCCTACAGATCTCAACTAGTTTAGTTTAAATAAATCAATTTGATTAATGATTAGCTCACTTCGAAACTAGTTAATTAATGGTATGTTTTCCCTAAAACAAGTTCTTTCAAAAACTGCCTCAATCTATCATTAGACAGCATGCCTATAGGGATCAAAAGAGTCTGTTGTAAAGACCTGCCTTGTTTCACTATATAAAATGTAGCAATCAGTATTCTGCGTATAGGCAAACTTATAGGACATTTTCAAATCTTGCAACTCTGAAACTGTTTCTGTGACTTAATGTTGTTCTGGTTTAATAGGTTTTAAAAAAAAATTCAGTAGGCAACATGCTAGGGTCATTACTTCTGAGTTTACAAAATAAACTGCCTGTCTTCTGTATATTTCACTTAGACATCCTGCCTTAGGATACTACTTAACAAAAGGCCCTTATTTGTGCTTGAGTCGTGCTGCCTATGTGTATTGTTTGAGGAGGTAAACCTGAGCCTCTAATTGCTCCCTTTTTTCTTATGTGCTAAAATCCTAATTGTTCTTGCTTGTCGCCTTAGTATTTTCACCTTTAAAATCTTAGGGGTCTGTCTAGAACCACCTATAGGTAAAGTTCCTAAATCCCTCCAGGACCATTAAGAAGGGACGGGTAACAGCACGCAATAGAAATCATTGACCAACACTCGCTTTGAATGACCACTAAGGGGATGGGAAGGGTAGATATGGCATATGATGACTACGCGCTAATGTCACGTGTAGCCCCTCATTGAGGAGTTTTTACCGGACATTGTGTGGGGTGTAAGCTAATCAACCTAGGACTCCTCCTTTTCAAAATTCCTTTTTGTTTTATAATACAACTTGTCCAAAACCTATGTCTTATTATTTGAGTTATACAAACATGCCTTATTCGTAATTATTTGTTTCAAGTATTTATTTGGACTAATTCGTAAATATAAGTTCGGCCGGGACCCATAGTTGTGGACCAAGAGGGGTGCCTAACACCTTCCCCTCGAGGTTATTTCTAGCTCTTACCTTAAGTCTCTGGTAATGCAAACCAATCCAAGAGTTAATCTCTCTAGGTGCCCTAACTCACCATAACTCGTTAGGTGGCGACTCTTCAAATACCCAATTCCCAAAAGGAAATGAGTTATCACACCCCATGAATGTCGAAACCCGGATCTCTCTCCGCGGAGGAAAAAAAAGGGGGCGCGACAAGCTCGTACAACACCAATCAGATATGCGAACCAGTTACATCCCACACTTGAACAACTGAAGATCTACCAACACGCCCGCATCCTTAGTCTGTACAATACCTCGAGACAATGATCGATCATCTATGGCCCCCTCATAGCCCATCCGCACCATTACAAACCGTCGGAGCATAGCTGATACAGATCATGCAACATCATATATGAGTGGATGCAAAGGGATATAAGATATATGCGTCAAGCTAAATCAATGCCGCACGATAAAGAATGAAAGGAGTGGTTCCTAATAGTTATGTAGCCTCTCAAAGATAAGTATAAATGTCTCTGTACCGATCCGCAAGACTCAACTAAACTTGCTTATGACTCGTAGCACATATGAACCTAGAGCTCTGATACCAACTTGTCCCAGCCCCAATTTCTCACCATAGGATGTCGTGATGGCATCTAGTCTCTAAGACTATATAAGCCTAACACATGATGATCTAATAATAGAATTGAACTATTTAATCATTTATCATAATCAACTAAATGACATACTAGTTGCAAGCGGCCAATAGTCCTAAATTTCCCAAAACAGGTAGTACGGAGTCATAAGCACTACTAAAACACGCTAGAATTTCTAAACACAATACTGTTTTGAATTACGATTTAACAATAGCATAATGAAGTTAGATGGTGACTCCGAGGCCTGCAAACGTTAAGCAGGTATACCTTGAAGCCTCTCACCGTGTAGACGCAACTCTCAACAACACAATCAGAATATTTGGATTTGCACAAAAATGTGTAGAAGCGTAGCATGAGTACACCACAACGGTACCTAATAAGTATCAAGCCTAACCCCGGTAGAATAGTGACAAGGCTAGGTCAAGACACCTACTAGACATAGAAACCTTGTAAAGATTTATATAAGCTAACAATGGAAAGAACATCAATGTAAGACCAACGGTGAAAAAATTATTAATTCACAACAAACAATGAAGTAATAGAAACATAAATGGCAGCAAGTAGGAAACGAGTAGTAAAGAAACAACATAATCAGAACACCGATGAGATGTAAATAACTCAAATAATAAAATTGCTCCTAACACATGGACTTACAACAAGAATTACCCCAAGGCACCACACACCTTATAAATCACAAGTCATGAACCACAATTTTCAAATCTTACACATATGGCGCGCACCCCGTGCCAACAATAACAATCACCTTCGCACGGCAAAGCCCACGTGCTACCATGTACTTTACAACCGTGATAAATATTAATTTAGATGAACGAAAGATATATTTAAACACCATAAAACATAATAACAATCTTGAATAATATAGGGTGTCAAATGAAATAATGAGTTTATTTTAGAAATCAAGTAAAATAAAATAACATACAATTTGTACAAAACAGAGTATAAGATGGGTTTAGTTTAGAAATCAACAAAATTGAGTAATAGTATCACTTTTAAATAAAGAAAAACATAAGTTAAATTAACGAATTAAATATAAAATTTGTTAAGGAAAAACATGATAACAATTTTATGTAAGGTAAACATCTAACAGGATGATGAGTCTAATTTGAGAACCCAATTATAGTGAAAGTGCGATATCCATTTAGAATAATAAGGCACCGAGTGAGATAACAAATTCTATCTGAAGAGGCACATAGACTAAAGCATGTTAATAATTCTTTTGTTTAAACCATTATGTTACCAACAACTCAACAGAATATGATATAGTGACTCCATGCAATTAAATTCACATTGATAATCAATTCACCAAGTTATAACTGAGGCATAGATTGGCATGTTAAAGCAACACAACAAATCGCGTTGAATGCATGACTCATACAAGAAACCACAATCATTCTACCACCAAGATAACAACGAATAACCAAACACAATCAAAATGCAGATAAATGATTGAAGGAAGAGCAATGACCGTTCAAATCAACAAGTTGTTCCAACATGGAATGTACAATAAAAATCACAATCGAGGTACCACCTCGTATTCACATTTCACAATTTCAATCAAAATATTTCCTTATATCACCGCATGAGCCTTACATTTCCGAAATAGCTACACGCGTTTTAGCCCACCTTATCCCACCGCGTGACTTCAAGTAGTTCCCTTATGTAGCAATATGCGTATCAAAAGCACCTTATCTTACCGCATTCGTTTCAACCCCTAGCCTTATACCACCGCATGTGCATCAATATCACAAAAAAATAACAACTCGCACGACAAGTGCCGATATGCAACAACTTACCACAAATTCAACAACATAATATTTCCACAATAAATAGCCCATGGCTTAATACATTGTGCACAAGAATTTTGACAATAACAAAATGAATGAGAATGCTCAACAAGAAAAGGTATCTCAATAATTAACAACTTTTCCTCAATATGATAACGACTATTAACACTTCAACACAAATAACTCAACAAGATGATATTCTGTCACGACCCCAAACCACCCCGGTCGTGATGGCGCCTATCCCAATACTAGGCAAGCCGAATCAACACAATTAACATAAAGGTCTTTTGCAAATTCATTTCCAAATTAGTTATGAACATAAGTCTTTCATTTAACATAATAAAATACGTGGAAGAAAGAATAAAGTACGCAAATACATCCACACTACCGATCCTAGTGTCACTAGTCATGAGCCACTAAGATACTATCCAGTACTGTCTACTATATACAAGAAGAAAAGACTGAAATAAATAACACTAAGGATAGAAAGGAGAAAGGCAGGGCTGCGAACGCCGTGCAGCTACCTTGCTATCTCCGTAAATACTCAGAAGCTGCTGAGAGCTCTCACTCTGAAGCTCTGGCACCTAGATCTGCACACAAGGTGCAGGGAGTTACGTGAGTACGCCAACTCAATAAGTAACCAAAGTAAATAAAGCCTGAGTGCAGTGACAAGCATTTAAATCATATACATAATCTAACATAAAATCTCAATGGAAATATTGAAGTCAAATCCGTAGTTCAATTTCCAAACAGCTCGTAAAACTTCAGTTTTAATGAAAGTTATTTAAAACATTTGTTCAACACATTTTCAATAAAGGCTCAGTATAAAGAAGAGTGAAAATAGTAAATTTCATAAACAAACCCCTCGGGCTAAGCATCGCTTATATATATATATATATATAGCCCATCGGGAAGCCTCTCAGTCACTCGTGACTCAACTCTCGTCAATCAGAACTCTCACTCGGCACTCCCGCTCAATAGATATCTCATAATAACAACCGCTGCGGCGTGCAGCCCGATCCATAAATATATATATAGTCCTCATCATCCGGCCCTCGACCTCTCTCAGTCATCAACCTCACAGCCACTCGGGCATATCAGTGAAAAATCAGGGAAACCCAGCCCAAACAACTTCCAAATATTTAAAACAGAGTAATGAACTAAATCAAAAGTAAACAGGTAAAAATCATGACTGAGGATATGCTTTCAAATCAAAACAGTGTGAGGAAAGTAGTAAAATTCCCCTGAGGGTTCAAACAGTTCGGCACAAGGCCCCAAACATGGCATTTAGCCCAAATTAACAGATTCATTTCTAAAACACATAGATATCATATAGAGTTTATCAGATTAAGCAACTATACAGTTACTACGGGATGGACCAGGTCACAATCCCTACCGGCGCACGCCCACATGCTCGTCCAGCATGTGCGTCACCTCATTTATCAAACAGTACGAAATTCCGGGGTTTCATACCCTCAGGTTTAGATTTACAATCGTTACTTACCTCAAACCGGATGAAATTCTACTCTGCGATGCCCTTGCCTATCGACTCGGCCTCAACTCGCCCCGAATCTATCCAAAATCAGAAACATAACATCAAAAATAGGCTAAAGGAACAATGCCCATGCGAAAATAATCAAATTACATCAAAAATCCCAAAATTGGCCAAACCCGACCCCCGGGTCCACATCTCGGAATTCGATAAAAATCACATCACTAGAATCCTTATCCTCCCACGAGTCTATACATATCAAGATCATCAAAATCAGACCTCAAATGGACCCTCAAATCCCCAATTTAAACTCTCCAATTCCAAGCCCTAATTCTCCAATTTTAACCCTTATGTTCCACTAATTTCATGTCTAATCAATTAGAAATCACCATAGAATCGAGTATTGAGTTCAAAAATCTTACCTCCAAGCGTTACCCCTCGAATCCCTCTTCAAAACCTCTCAAAAAGCTCCAAGCCCGTCTAAAAAATGGTGGAAATGGGAAACAATTCGCGAAGGGAAGCTTATATACTTTCTGACACAGAGATTCCGCACCTGCAGTCCATTTTACGCTTCTGCGGTACCCCTCATGCGGTCTAACCAGCCGCATATGCGGTTTTCACTTATTTCCCTTAAACCGCACCTGCGCCTACCTGCACGCACCTGCGGTCGCGCAGGTGGGTACATCTTCCGCACATGCGGCTTCTGGCCTTCTCGCTTGTGGCCGCATCTGCGGCTGCTTCCTCGCTCCTGTGGACGTCGCACCTGCGGTTCCCACTCCGCAGGTGCGGTTATGACAGGAACAGCAGCTGAAGCTGCTCAATAACAACAACCAAACTTTCCGACAACCTTCCGAAATCATCTCGAGGCCTCCGGGACCTCAACCAAAAATACGAACAAGTCACATATCACTACTCAAACTTATACCAAGCTTCGGAACACTCAAACCAACATCGAAACATCAAAACACCCTCGGATTCAAGCCTAAGGATTCCAAAACTTCCGAATTTTGCAAACAATCAAAAAACCTATCAAACCTCATCCGAATGACCTAAAAATTTGCGCACACGTCAAAAATGACACAACGGACCTACTCTAATTTCCGGAATTCCATTCTGACCCCGATATCAAATTTTCCACTACCAACCCGGAAACGCCAAAATTCCAATTTTGCCAATTCAAGCCTAAATCTACCACGGACCTCCAAAATACATTCCGATCACGCTCCTAAGTCTCAAATCACCTAACGAAGCTATCCGAACCATAAAACCAAATTCCGAGATCATTTACCCACAAGTCAACTTCTGGTTGACTTTTCTAACTAAATAGCCAACTTAAGAGACTAAGTGTCTCATATCTTTCCAACACTACTCCAAACCTGAACCAACCAACACGATACGATGAAATGTAGCTGAACAACACATACAGAAGCAGAAATGGGGAAAACAGGGCTGTAACTCATGAAACGACCGGCCGGGTCGTTACATCCTCCCCCTCTTAAACAAACGTTCGTCCTCGAATGAGCCAAGAAACATACCTGAAGCCTCAAATAGGTGAGGATATCTGCTCCGCATCTCCCGTTGGGTCCCCAGGTAGCCTCCTCTATGGGCCAACCTCTCCACTGCACTTTCACTGAAGCTATATCCTTTGATCTCAACTTTCGAACCTGACGCCCCAAAATAGCCACTGGCTCCACATCATAAGTCAAATCACCGTCCAACTGAACCGTGCTGAAATCCAAAACATGAGAAGAATCGCCAATATACTTTCGGAGCATAGAAACATGAAATACCGGATGCACGCTTGACAAGCTAGGTGGAAAATCCTCATAAGCCACTTTCCCATTCCTCCGAAGTACCTCAAAAGGCCCAATGAACCGGGGACTTAATTACCCTTCTTCCCAAATCTCATAACACCCTTCATGGGTGATACCTTCAGAAGAACCTTCTCCCCAACCATGTAGGACACATCACGAACCTTCCTATCAGCATAACTCTTCTATCTCGATTGCGCTGTACGAAGCCGCTCCTGAATCACTTTCATGTTGTCCAAGGCATCCTGCACCAAGTCTGTACCCAAAAGCCTAGCATCGCCCGGCTCAAACCAACCAACTGGAGATCTACACCATCTCCCATGTAAAGCCTCATATGGAGCCATCTGAATACTAGACTGATAGATGTTGTTATATGTAAACTCCGCGATCGGTAGAAACTGATCCCATGACCCTCCAAAGTCAATGACACAAGCACGCAACATGTCCTCCAATATCTGAATAGTGCGCTCGGACATCCCATCCGTCTAAGGGTGAAAAGCTGTGCTCAACTCAACCTGAGTACCCAACTCTCGCTGTACGGCTCTCCAAAACTGCAAAGTAAATTGAGTGCCTCTGTCTGAAATGATCGAAACCGGAATGCCATGCAGGCAAACAATCTCTTAGATGTAAATCTCCGCTCACCGCTCTGAAGAATAGGTAGTATACACAGGAATGAAGTGCACGGACTTGGTCAGCCGATCCACAATCACCCAAATAGCATCGAACTTCCTCAAAGTCCGTGGGAGCCCAACTACAAAGTCCATGGTGATCCGCTCCCACTTCCACTCTGGAATATCTAACTGCTGAAGCAAGCCACCCGGTCTCTAATGCTCATATTTTACCTGCTGACAATTGAGACACTGAGCTACAAATCCCACAATATCCTTCTTCATTCTCCTCCACCAGTAATGATTTCTCAAATCCTGATACATCTGCGCGGCACCCGGATGGATGGAATACCGCGAGCTATTGGCCTCCTCCAGAATCAAATCCTAAAGCCCATCCACATTGGGCACACATATCCGGCCCTGCATCCTCAATACCCCATCGTCACCAATAGTCACATCTCTGGCATCGCCATGCTGAACTCTGTCCTTGAGGACAAGCAAATAAGGATCATCATACTGGCTCTCTCTGATGCGATCAAACAAGGAAGACCGAGAAATCACACAAGCTAAGACCCGACTAGGCTCCAAAATATCCAACCTCACAAACTGATTGGACAAGGCCTGAACATCAACTACAAGAGGTCTCTCCCCAACAGGAATATATGCCAAACTGCCCATACTCACTGTCTTCCTACTCAAAGCATCGGCCACTATATTGGCCTTCCCCGGATGATAAAAGATAGTGATATCATAGTCCTTTAGCAGCTCCAACCATCTCCGCTGCCTCAAATTGAGATCCTTCTGCTTGAACAAGTGTTGAGGATACGATGATCAGTAAACACCTCACAAGACAGACCATACAGATAATGCCTCCAAATCTTCAACACGTGAACAATGGCGGCCAACTCTAGATCATGAACGAGGTAGTTCTTCTCATGGGGCTTCAACTGACGAGAAGCATAAGCAATCACTATACCCTCCTGCATCAACACACACCCAATACCAACTCTCGAAGAATCACAATATACTGTATATGAACCTGAAGCTGAAGGCAAAACCAATACTGGAGCTGTGGTCAAGGCAGTCTTGAGCTTCTAAAAGCTCGCCTCACACTCATCCAACCACCTGAATAGAGCACCCTTTTGAGTCAACTTGGTCAAGGGCGATGCAATAGATGAAAATTCCTGAACAAACCGACGGTAGTAACCCGCCAAGCCAAGAAAGCTGCGAATCTCTGTGGCTGGGGACGGTTTGGGCCAACTCTGAACCGCCTCTATCTTCTTCGGATCAACATGAATACCCTCGATGGACACCACGTGCCCCAAGAATGCCACTAAACTGAGCCAAAACTCACACTTGGAGAACTTTGCATAAAGATTCTCCTCCCTCAACCGCTGCAATACCACTCTCAAATTCTCTGCGTGCTCCTCCTAACTATGCGAGTACACTAGAATATCATCAAGAATATAATGACAAACGAGTTGAGATAAGGCCGAAACACGTTGTTCATCAAATGCATGAACGCTGCTGGGGCATTGGTCAGCCCAAAAGACATCATAAGGAACTCATAATGACCATATCGGGTCCTGAAAGTCGTCTTAAGAATATCCGAGTCCCTGATATTCAATTGGTGATACCCTGACCGGAGATCAATCTTGGAGAACACCCTCGCTCCCTGAAGCTGGTCAAATAAATCATCAATACGAGGAAAAAGATACTTGTTCTTGATTGTAACTTTGTTCAACTGCATGTAATCAATGCACATCCTCATCGTGCCATCCTTCTTCTTCACAAACAGAACAGGCGCACCCCAAGGCGACACACTAGGCCAAATAAACCGCTTATCAAGGAGTTCCTGAAGCTGCTCCTTCAACTCCTTCAACTCCGTCGGTGCCATACGATACGGTGGAATAGAAATGGGATGTGTGCACGGCACCAAATCAATACCAAAATCAATATCCATGTCCGGTTGCATGCCCGGCAGGTCTGCAGGAAACACATCGGGAAAATCCCTCACTACTGGAACAGAATCAACACTAGGAATCTCTGCACTGACGTCGCTCAAACTTTCCCAACCATCCGCTGGGCCTTCAAAAATGAAATCACCCTACTGGGGACAAAATCAGTCGAACCTCGCCACTCAATCCGTGGCACACCCGGCATAGCCAACGTCACTATCTTAACATGACAGTCCATTATAGCCTGACACGGAGATAGCCAATCCATGCCTAATATCCCATCAAAGTCCAACATACACAGCAACAAAAGGTCCACTCGGGTTTCCAGACCCTCAATAATCACCACACATGACCAATACACGCGTTCCACAACAATAGTATTGCCCACCGGAGTAGATTCACGAACCGAGGAAATAAGAGACTCAACGGGCGTATCCAAATAACGAGCAAAATACGATGACACATATGAAAAGGTGGAACCAGAATCAAATAACACAGAGGCATCTCTGCGGCAAACTGAGAGAATACCTATAATCACCGCATCTGAAGCAATCGCATCTGGTCTGGCTGGGAGGGCATAGAAACGAGCCTGACCACCACCGGATCGACCTCCCCCTAGGATGACCCCTAGCTGACTGACCCCCACCCCTAGCTGCCTGGGCGGGTGGTGAAGTAACTAGAGCTGAAGTCTAGGGCTGACTCCTCTGCTGAGATGGACCCTCAAGAAGACGAGGACACTGCCTCCTCATATGTCCAAACTCTCCAAACTCTTAACAACACCCTGGCACTATAAACGGGTACTGAAGGGAACCCCTAGCACCGGAATGACCAGTAGAAGGACCTAGCATGGAAGAGCCTTGAACTGACGGAGCACGGGACGAACTTTGGGCTGGTAGGGCACTAAGTGATGAATGACCCTGATGAGAACTGTGAGAACCATGCCCCGATGATGCCCCACGATGAACTGGGCGGGCTAACTGAGCATGTCTGAATGGCCGACCTCTGTCGTGCTGAAATTGACCTCTCGAAGGAACACCACCAAAACTACCAGATCCCCGAGGCCTCTTGGCCTCCCTCTCATCTCGCTCCTGGCGATGAACTACCTCAATCTCACGGGCAATATCAACAACCTCCTCAAAAGTAGCACCTGACACCCTCTCTCTGGTCATGAGAATTCGAAGTATGTGAGGCCATCAACGAACCTCCTGATCCTCTCTCTATCCGTTGGAACCAACCAAACAGCATGAGGAACTAACTCCGAGAACCTCATCTCATACTGCATCACAGTCATATCACCTTGACGCAACTGTTCGAACTGCCTGCGCAGCTCCTCCCTGCCGGACTGTGGCACATACTTCTCCAAAAAGAGAGCGGAGAACTGCTGCCAGGTAAGGGGTGCTGCACCAATAGGCCTACGCCTCTCATAAGCCTCCCACCAAGTGAAGGCGGCTCTAGAAAACTGAAAAGTAGTAAATGCTACCCCGCTGGTCTCTAGAATACCCTCAGTACGAAGAATCCTCTGGCACTTGTCCAAGAAACCCTGGCATCCTCGCCCTCTGCACCACTGAAAGTCGGAGGCTGAAGTCTACCAAACCTCTTTAATCGACGCTGCTCATCCTCAGGCATAACTGGTACTACAAAACCTGAGCAGGTGCAACTGGCTGGGTTGGCGGTGCCTCCGGTGTCTACAATCCCTGAACAACCTACTCGGGTGTGCGGGCGGCGGGAGTCTGAGTGCCTTCCCCGACCTGAGAAATGGCTGCTATAATAGAAACTGCGACCGCCTGAGCAAGACTAGTGCACACGGTCAAGATCTGAGCCAAGGTCTCCTGAAGACCCGGAATAACAATAGGCACAGCAGGTGCCTGAGCTGGCCTCGCTGGAGAATCCCCCACTGGAATCTGATCATGAACTGGGGCAGCTGGTGGATATGCAGGTGCTGCTCCATCTGCTGTACGGGCTACACCCCTGTCCCTGCCACGGCCTCGACCGCGACCTCGGCCTCTAGTGGCCCCAACTGGTGGTCGTCCGTCCTGACTGGTAGCACGTGTCTCACCATCTGTAAGAGAATAGAATAACAGAAATGTAGTACTAGAAACAACAGATTTGCACGACAGGAATTTCAAGAATGTGAAGTTTTCCTAAAGGTTCTGTAGCCTCCCGAGGATAAGTACAGACGTCTCCGTACCGATCCGCGAGACTCTACTAAACACGGCTCATGACCCGTGAGACCTATGTAACCTAGGCTCTGATACCAACTTGTCACGACCCCAAACCACCCCGTCGTGATGGCGCCTATGCCAATACTAGGCAATCCGAATCAACAAAATTAACATAAAGGTCTTTTGCAAATTCATTTCCAAATTAGTTATGAACACAAGTCTTTCATTTAATATAACAAAATAAGCGGAAGAAAGAACAAAGTACGCAAATACATCCACACTGCCTGATCCTGGTGTCAATAGTCATGAGCCACTAAGATACTGTCCAGTAATGTCTACTCCATACAAGAAGAAAAGACCGAAATAAATAACACTAAGGATAGGAAGGAGAAAGGCAGGGCTGCGAACGCCGTGCAGCTACCTTGCTATCTCCGTAAATACTCAGAAGCTGCTGAAAGCTCTCACTCTGAAGCTCTTGCACCTGGATCTGCACACAAGGTGCATGGAGTAACGTGAGTACGCCAACTTAGTAAGTAACAAAAGTAAATAAAGTCTTGAGTGCAGTGATAAGAATTTAAATCATATACATAATCTAACATAAAATATCAATGGAAATATCAAAGTCAAATCCGTAGTGCAATTTCCAAACAACTCGTAAAACTTCAGTTTCAACGAAAGTTATTTAAAACATTTGTTAAACACATTTTCAATAGAGGCTCAGTATAAAGAAGAGTGAAAACAATAAATTTCATAAACAAACACCTCGGGCTAATCATCGCTTATATATATATATATATATATATATATATAGCCCCACGGGCAGCCTCTCAGTCACTCGTGACTCAACTCTCGTCAATCAGAACTCTGACTCAGCACTCCTTTTCAATAGATATCTCATAATAATAACCGCTGCGGCGTGCAGCCCAATCCGTAATATATAGTCGACTGGCTCACTGGGGGTGTGCAGACTCCGGAGGGGCTCCTACAGCCCAAGCGCTATATCGCTGCGGCGTGTAGCCCGATCCAACATACCGCTGCGGCGTGTAGCCCAATCCATACACATATAAATATCGCTGCGACGCGCAGCCCGATCTATATATATATATATATATATATATATATAGTCCTCACCATCTGGCCCTCGGCCTCTCTCAGTCATCAACCTTACAGCCACTCGGGCATTTTAGTGAAAAATCAGGAAAACCCAGCCCAAACAACTTCCAAATATTTAAAACAGAGTAATGAAACTAAATCAAAAGTAAACAGGTAAAAATCATGACTGAGGATATGCTTTCAAATCTAAACAGAGTGAGGAAAGTAGTAAAATTCCCCCGAGGGTTCAAACTGTTCGGCACAAGGCCCCAAACATGGCATTTAGCCCAAATTAACAGATTCATTTCTAAAACACATAGATATCATATAGAGTTTATCAGAATTAGCAACTATACAGTTACTACGGGACGGACCAGGTCACAATCCCTACCAGTGCACGCCCACACGCCCGTCACCTAGCATATGCGTCACCTTATTTATCAAACAGTACGAAATTCCGGGGTTTCATACCCTCAGGTCTAGATTTACAATCGTTACTTACATCAAACCGGATGAAATTCTACTCCGCGATGCGCTTACCTCTCTACTCGGCCTCAACTCGCCCCGAATCTGTCCGAAATCAGAATCATAACATCAAAAATAGGTTAAAGGAACAAGGCCCACGCAAAAATAATCAAATTACATCAAAAATCCCGAAATTAACCAAGCCCGACCCCCGAGCCCACGTCTTGGAATTCGATAAAAATCATATCACAAGAATCCTTATCCTCCCACGAGTCTATACATATCTAGATCATCAAAATCGAACCTCAAATGGCCCCTCAAATCCCCAATCTAAACTCTCCAATTCCAAGCCCTAATTCTCCAATTTTAACGCTTAAATTCCACTAATTTCATGTCTAATCAATTAGAAATCTCCATAGAATCGAGTATTGAGTTAAAAAATCTTATCTCCAAGTGCTACCCCTCGAATCCCTCTTCAAAACCTCTCAAAAAGCTCCAAGCCCGTCTCAAAAATGGTGGAAATGGGCAAATATTCGCGAAGGGAAGCTTATATACTTTCTGACCCAGGGATTCCGCACCTGCGGTCCATTTCCTGCTTCTGCGGTCTAACCAACCGCATATGCGGTTTTCACTTATTTCCCTTAAACCGCACATGCGCCTGCCTACACGCACCTGCGGTCGCGCAGGTGTGTAACATCTTCCACACCTGCGGCTTCTGGCCTTCTCGCTTGTGGCCGTATCTGCAGCTACTTCCTCGCTCCTGCGGACGTCGCACCTGCGGTTCCCACTCCACAGGTGCGGTTATGACAGGAATAGCAGCTGAAGCTGCTCAATAACAACAACCAAACTTTCCGACAACCTTCCGGAATCATCCCGAGGCCTCCGGAACCTCAACCAAAAATACGAACAAGTCACATATCACTATTCAAACTTATACCAACCATCGGAACACTCAAAACAACATCGAAACATCAAAACACCCTCAGATTCAAGCCTGCGGATTCCAAAAATTCCGAATTCCGCAAACGATCAAAAAGCCTATCAAACCTCATTACCTGAAATTTTGCACACACGTCAAAAATGACACAACGGACCTACTCCAATTTCCGAAATTCCATTCCGACCCCGATATCAAAATTTCCACTACCAACCGAAAAACGCCAAAATTCCAATTTCGCCAATTCAAGCCTAAATCTACCACGGACCTCTAAAATACATTCTGATCACGCTCCTAAGTCCCAAATCACCTAACGAAGCAATCCGAACCATAAAAACCAAATTCTGAGATCATTTACCCACAAGTCAACTTCCGGTTGACTTTTCCAACTAAATAGCCAACTTAAGAGACTAAGTATCTCATATCTTTCCAAAACTATTTCAAACCCGAACCAACAAACACGATACGATGAAATGTAGCTGAAAAACACATAAAGAAGCAAAAATGGGAAAAACAAGGCTGTAACTCATGAAACGACCGGCCGGGTCGTTACATATTCCACGAAATAACAACTTCAATTAAAATTGATTCAACAATTAATAGGTAACAAGACAATAAGGAAGGCAATAACTTCAATTAAAGCATATAAGAGCAAAATATCAAGTAAGAGGTAGAACGAGTGCTAACAACATCAAATAGAGCATATAAGAGTAGATAGATAATGAGAAATATAACATGTTATGACAATTCAATTAAAGGTATGGAAAGAGTTTAGATAATCTAAACCGATCAGATACCACATATAACCTGTGTACCCATTCGTCTCCATGAGTACACGACTTTCACATAACGCAAATAGTACAATCGACCCAAACCATAAGGGGTAGTTTCCCCCACACAAAGTTAGGCAAGATACTTACCTCAAACAAGCTCAATCGATACACTAGAAGCGTCATCCCGCACAACTCATCCACCGAACGGCTCGAAGTAGCTAAAAGCAACTCAAAATCATCAAATAATGCCATAAAAAGCAAATCCAATTGATAAAGGTCGATTCTTTACACATTACCCAATGTCAATCAAAATTTCAAATCCGGGCTTGCACCTCGAAACCCGATAAAACTCACAAAACCTGACAACCCGTTTGATTACAAGTCTAACCATACTAAGTTCACCCAATTTCAACTCCGAATCGGTGTTCAAAATTCAAAAAATCACTTTAGGAAAGTTTAGACAAAAACCCCCAATTTCTCTTTTGAAATCATTAATCAAATGCTAAAAATGAAGATGGAATCACGGAGTATAATCAAAATTGAGTAGAAAACACTTACCCCATGGAAGAAATTTGAAGAACATCCTTCAATTCTCCCAATCCCTAACTTTCAAGATGAGAAAAACTGCAACAACAGTAATAGCCAAAAACGTTCATCTTTTCTGCCTCGTTTCTTGTGCCAAATGATTCTAAAACTTACTTTTGATACCTCCAATGGATTCCTCGTAAAATTCCAGTGAAGTTAGGCTTTTGAATCACTCCATTTGACCTTATAATGAAGGAGATATGTTGATTTCAAACTTCGTTTGAAACGATGTGGTAGAAAGCAACGTGCGACTTGAAGGACAAGATCCGTTGTGGATTAGTACATCCACCATTTTATGTAGGAATGAAGGTGTTCTTGGCTTGACATCTATTTGGAAATAGTGCAGATCTTTAAATAAGAATTCAGTGGCAATTTTGTAACTAATCTGGAAAAAAAATCTGGCAACCCAATTCTTAGTAAAATGATCATAAATTCCTCATACAATATCGAAAATTGATGATTTCAGTTGCTATGATTCCAAAATTATGATACAAATAAAATGGTTTAGTTGAAACACGAATCAACGGCCGTTTGCTCAATATGGTAACCTTTATGCCCAAATCGACATCGAAATCGAAAACAATCACCATACAACCCAAATTTATCCAAAACTCATTGGAATTTAACCAAACTTAATGGACATCTCCAAAATCATCATACAAACTTATTGGATTATTAAAACCCGATTCTGAGACTGTTACCCAAAAGTCTAACCTTGGTCAGCTCTTCCAACTTAAAACTTCTAAAACGAGAATCATTATCTCAAATCAATCCCGAACCGCTCGAAAACCGACACCAACCATACAGGCAAGTCATAATACGTAATATGAAGCTACTCAAAGTCTCAAACCACCGAATGGAACGCTAGAGCTCAAAATGACCGGTCGGATCATTACAATAGCGAATTTATTAAATTCGCTATATGTATAGCGCATTTAATTTATGCTCTATACCCACGAATTATTGTGTGTCAATCAATTAACAAGTATAGCGTATGTAATACATGTGTAATACATTAACGGACAAATGTATCGTTAAGATAGCGCATGAATTACATAAAAGGTCACCACTTATTTTTTTCATCTATTCTGGTGCTTTGAGTCCAAAAAACTAACACTTTGGTTCCAAACTCAAATCGTGCATGTCCATTTGATATACACTACATAAGACATAGCTTTCACCAAACCAAAACTGGTCCACACATAAGACCCAGACCTGTTTCTGCCTTCTGGACTTTGAACTGACAAAAGTTGTATTAGGATTGGACTGCACTGAACAGAAATGGACTGGACTGAACTGACGCGACACCAAATAGAACAAATAGAACATCATATCATAATGGGCCGCTCCTGGTTGGATTGTGACTAAAAGGGGCCCGTAACTGTACTCACCGACAGCAACCTTACTGTATCACCTGGTACACTACTGTTGTACAATGTACAAACATAATGTTAAATTGAACAGAAAACAGTTCCATTTTTGCATTTAAGTCTATTCATGACAAACATAGTATTTCAATCATTCACTTCTCCTTCACCTATGCATGAATGATTCAGAAATAGTTCACATTTAAGTCTATTCATGAATGATTTAGCCGAGGTCGATCAGAAATAATTTTTATATCTGCACAAGATAGGGTTATATAAGGTCTGCTTACACACTAACATTCTCATGCCTCTTTTGTAAAAGTACACTGGATATATTATTGTTATTATTGTTAGCATAAAATGAAAAACAAGTATCCCCTTTACATAAATGTATAAAGTAGGAAGATATTTCAGAAAAGGTTTCAAGTGCATAAATTTCATTATCTTTCCTCTAAATTGGATCTTAAATTAATACCGAGACATCCAATAGACAATCCAAATAAAGCGAACTACTAATTTCACTACCCCGCAGTTGAATATCATATCATCACTATCCAAATAATAGTTGCTGGTTCATTAACCTGTTGTTAAGCAATATCATCACTGAATTATTTCAGACTTTCTTGAGAATTAGTTACATAGCATCCACTTGACCAAAGGCTTGGATATCATCATAAGAAGCTAGCACGGTTTAATCTTCTTTAATTTGATTAATTACATTATTATAAAAATCAATAACCGATTTTGACAAATTTAAAACTTAAAAGTTTAAAGCATGATATGTAAGAGACAAACAAACTAAAATTAATCCAAGTGGAAGAATTTCCTTAGTGCTAAATAGGGAACAATTTCACAAATGATCATATAACTATGACATTTTTATCGTCAAAGTCATATAACTTTGTTTTCTCACACAAAATTCATTGAACTTTTACTAAGAGCTTGGCCAAGTGTAACGATCCGACCGGTCGTTTTGAGCATTTGCACTTCGCTCGCCAGTTCTCGGGCATGACTAGCCCCGTATTACATATTGTGACTTATGTAAACCGTCGGTTGTGGTTTTCAGGTTAATCGGAATGGATATGGAAGAATGGTTCTCAACTTGAACCTGTAAATTTGAAAGGTTTAACCCAGCCTTGACTTTTTAGTATTCGATATCGGATTTGAATTTTTATGTTATGGTTAGCTCCTTTATGTGATTTCGGTCTTGGGAGCGCGTCCCGAATGCGATTTGGAGCTCCGTGGTAGATTTAGACTTGAATTTGACAAAATTGGAGATTTGGCGTTTTCCGATTGGCAGTGAAAATTTTGATATCAGGGTCGGAATGGAATTTCGAAAATTGGGGTAGGTCTGTTGTGTCATTTGTGACGTGTGTGCAAAATTTCAGGTTATTCGGATGAGGTTTGATAGGTTTTTGGATCGATTGCGGAATTCGGAAGTTTGGAAATCCTTAGGCTTGAATCCGAAGGTGATTTGGTGTTTCGATGTTGTTTTGAGTGTTCCGAGGGTTGGTATGAGTTTGAATAATGATATGTGACTTGTTGGTATGTTTGGCTGAGGTTCCGAGGGCCTCGGGATGGTTTTTGAGTGGTTGACGGGAAGTTTGGAACTTGAGTTGTGCGGCAGATTTTGCTGTTCCTGTCATTTCCGCACCTGCGGATTGGGAACCGCAGGTGCGAGGCCGCAGAAGCGATGAGGGGATCGCAGATGCAAGTTTGGCCTTCGGTAGAAGAACCGCAGATGCGGTTATTTGGACGCATCTGCGGGACCGCAGGTGCGGTGCCTGGGCGCAGATGCGGTCCTTGTGACTTAAGTTAAAACCGCAGGTGCGGTCATTTTGACCGCAGAAGCGGCCCGCAGGTGCGTGATAGGGGCCGCAGGTGCGAGAGTGCTGGGCAGAATGTATAAAAAGGCCCCTTCGCGATTTTCAGTCATTTCTTCATCATTTTTGTGCGATTTTGGAGCTCCAAGCTGTGATTTCAAGAGGGAATCAAGTGTTGACAGAGAGTTAAGCTACGTGGGCTTTGTATCTTGTATTTATGGTGATTATTTCATTGTTTAATCATGAAAATTAGTGGGAAAATTAGAGAAAGATTTGGGAAATTAGGGCTTGAAATTGGAGAATTAAATTGGGGATTTGAGGGGCCATTTGAGGTCCGATTTTGATGATCTTGGTATATATAGTCTCGTGGAAGGATAAAGATTCTAGTGTTGTAATTTTTATCGAATTCCGAGAAGTGGGCCCGGGGGTCGGGTTTGGCCAATTTCGGTATTTTAGAGTAAATTTGGATACTTTCGCGTGGGCTTTATTCCTTTAGTCTATTTTGATGTTATGATTCTGATTTTGGATAGATTCGGGGTGAGTTGAGGCCGATTCGA
The DNA here is from genome assembly GCF_001879085.1 of Nicotiana attenuata. Taxonomy (NCBI): domain Eukaryota; kingdom Viridiplantae; phylum Streptophyta; class Magnoliopsida; order Solanales; family Solanaceae; genus Nicotiana; species Nicotiana attenuata. Next base: position 161,607 of record NW_017672033.1, on the reverse strand, counting down.
GAGGCTAAGGCATCGCGGGCTAGAGTTTGGACCGAATTGAGGTAAGTAATGATTGTAAATGTTGTCTTGAGGGTATGAAACCCCGGATTTCACATTGTTGTGCTACTTTGAGGTGACAGAAACGCTAGATGACGAGCGTGGGGTCGTGCACTATTGGGGATTGTGACTTGGTCCGTCTCGTGCGACTGTTAAGTCGCGTATTTGATTGAAAATTGTTTGGTATCATTGTGTTTCGGAAAATATTACTATGTCTTGGGCTGAATGCCATATTTGGGCCTTGTGCCAACTGTTTGGACCCTTAGGGGCTTTTTACTACTGTCTTCCTCACTGTTTTGGTTTAATATTTACACTCAGTCATGCTACGTTTTACTGATTTCATAACTCGGCCTTATTTACTCAGTTTTGATGCTATAAATGATATTTTTGGGCTGAGCACCCTGTGTTACTGATAGCCCGAGTGGTTTGTGAGGCTGATGACCGAGAGGGACCGAGGGACTGATTGTGAGGTTGATGACAGAGAGAGGCCGAGTGCCTGGTGGTGAGGTTTATATATATTTATGGATCGGGCTGCACGCCGCAGCGATATTATATATATTTATGGATCGGGCTGCACGCCGCAGTGATATTATATAGATATACGGATCGGGCTGCACGTCGCAGCAATACTGGATCGGGTTGCACACCGCAGCGATATAGCGCTTGGGCTATAGGAGCCCCTCCGGAGTCTGCACACCCCAGTGAGCGCAGTCGACTATATATATGGATAGGGCTACACGCCGCAATGATATAAAGATCAGGTTGCACGCCGCAGCGGTTATTATATGGTACCTATTGAGCGTAAGTGCTGAGTGTGAGCGCTGATTGATGAGAGTTGAGTCATGAGTGGCTGAGAGGATTGCCCGAGGGGCTATGTATACATGTATACGGGTGATGCTTTCCCTGAGGGGCTTGTTTTCTAAAATCACTGTTTTCACTCATCTTTATACTGAGCCTCCATTGAAAATGTTAAACAAATATTTTGAACAACTTTCATTGAAACTGGAATTTTTACGAGATGTTTGGAATTAAATTACAGATTTGGTTTTGTTACTTCCATTGAGATTTTCTTGTTACGTGATGTAAATGAACGACCGAGGGGTTTTGCCAGAAGGGTTGTACATGATTTATTTTTGCCCGAGAGGCCGATTACGATTTTCATCACTTTCACTATAAACTACATTGAACCTCTTGAAACTGTTAGAAAGTTATTTTTCAAAGGATTTTTTCTGAAATTGGAGTTTGACGAGATGGTTTGATTTGTATCCTGTTTTGGAAACATATTGTACCTGCTGTGGTGCTATGACATGAATTACGTGATTTCTTACTGCTCTGTCTTTATTTACTTTTATTACTTACTGAGTTGGCGTACTCACATTACTCCCTGCACCTTGTGTGCAGATTTAGGTATTTCTGAGCTTTCAGCAGCTTTTGTGTATTATCCGGAGTTAGCAAGGTAGTTGCACGGCGTTCGCAGCCCTGCCCTTCTCCTTCCTATCCTAATACTTTATATTTTAGACTTAATTTGTATTAAGCAGACAGTGTTGAGTTGTACTTAGTGGCTCATGACTAGTGACACCAGATTCGGGCTGTGTTGATTGTATTTTCGTACTTGTTTCCGCGTATTTCACTTGATATTTAAAAATGAAAGAATTGAGACTTAAATCTGTTTAGAAAAAGAGTTAATTTTACAAAGATCTTCCATGTGGTTCGTGTTGTTTCGGCTGGCCTAGTACTGTGATAGGCGCCAATACGGCCGGGGTATTTGGGATCGTGACACCAAGCTTATGCAAGGCCAAAAATACTTTTTCCCCAAATGGGTGTGAGCACGTGCTTCTTGATTTATATATTCGATAGCGTCCCTATTAATGGAAGTGATGGCTGGATGGTTATGTGACGAGTATGATGTGATTGCGAGATGTGTTCATATGATTTAGATGTGACAAGAATGGTCTACTCGAGGGTAGGAAGAACTATTTGGTACTTGATTTCCATCTTGGTGTGATGTGTAGCCCTGAGTTATGGGTGTGTCGAAGGATCTTTTCATGTTGTCTAGTTGAGGAATGAAGTAAATTTCATGTCGCGATATGAGTTCGGACTCAGGAAGGTTAAGTGATCGGGTAAAAGTTATGATTATGGAAGAATATAGAGAGATACCAGTTTGAGGCTAAGCAAGTGGATTATCTCCTGCAGAGTGCTCTGAGGTTTGTGTGACCCCTATGTTGTTGGTTGGAAGTCCTCTTTACCAGTGAAATATATGTGTGTTGTTGCAATTTGAGTTTGGATCGCTTATGAGAGTAGGCATGACTGTTACGAGGGTGAATGTGAGAATTGCAGAAGGTTTGAAGTACTAGATGGTCTATGTTGCACGAGCTTCTGAGGGATTGAGTTTAATCTCACTATGGTATTATGGCAGTAATAGAGTATACGCATTATGAGTTATTGTGTGTTTTGATCTATGGCTTTGAGCCAAGTGGGGGAGTCTGCTATTGATCAGTTGATTGCACGGTTATGTGCTATGTTGGTTCCAGTTGGGGGCATACTGGTGAATCAGTTATGGCTTGCAGAGGTTGAGATCGAGGGTAACCCGAATAAAGAAAATTTTGGATAGGGGTTGTGTTATGCCTTATGGGCGTATAAGAATTTATAGAATGACTTGAGTTGTTATTGGTGAAGGATGTAATGTACATGGAGCAGGAATTTATTTGGTTGCACTAGGGTGGGGTTACTTTCTGCCGTGTCGGAGTGCTACTGGAGCTCAGGTCGTCTGGTCCGTTTGATCAGTCTAATTGAGATTTGAGTAGAGTTGATGACTCTCGAGAATGATTCTAATGGGTTAAATATTTTGCATGTAATAATTAGAGATTTTTAGGTTGTGTATTTGGCTAGAAACTGAGGTTTACATTGGAGGATGACAAGACTAGTGGCATTTCTGCATCATTATAGATTCTACGTACCAGTATCAGGAAGGCAATGGTAATGGCTTTATATTCGCAGAGGGTCTCTTCAGAGCGGGTATCTCGGTTGTGGTACTTTTGGGGGTGCTTCAGAAGAATACAACGGTTTATGAGCCTTAGAACGGTGTGGTCTTATGCTAAAGTTTGCGGGGTAAGTTTTAGTTAAGGATAGTGGTGTACTAGCAAGGAAATGTATCAATTTGAGGGTAATTCGGAAGGAACTCGGAGAATTAGGACAGCTTGGTAGTAGGTCAGATCGGCATGCTAAGAGATATGGTTAGTTCTTTGGGTGCTTATGAGGTAGTGAGTTTCCACAGGTGTTTCGTAGAAATGCTCTTAGGTTTTGATGGCCTGCGTAGCTTGATTGAGTTAGAGGAATTCATTCCTGACGGTTTGGCTTTGTGAAAATGGGATTCGGAGAGTTCTTGATGAGTTTTACCACGGTTAGAGGTGTATATTTTCTACTGGCATGAGGAGCAGGGATGTATAGTGATTTCTCCTAGATGGGATCAAATGGAAAAGTTCTTGGCTAATTGAGTACGTAGTTGCTTGTAGCTCAGAGTGGATTATGAAGTCCTCATATTTATCATAGCATGGTATGGTATATACGTTATGTTGTGTGGGATTGAGATTTGAATGTGTAATGGTCACGGTTTCAGTTTGGAAAGGAAGGTCATAATTTCTTAGGCGGCATGGACAGTTTCAGATGACTAGATGAATGAGATCACTGATTGATGTGGCTTGACGATGGTATACATTTCAGAAAGAGCAATGTGTTTGGGTTATGGATACTTCATTAGTATTGCGGCACTATCTTGTCTGATCGACTGCTGATATTCAAGTTTGCTTGGTGGCATAGAGAAATTATAGGAGTATCCTCGTGGAATGATCGAGTATTAGAGATGTGTTAGATATTCGAGTGGTAGAGTTGGGATCGGATATGGTGATTCGTGTGCTTTATGGATTTGGAGGCTGGGAGTTCTCATAAACAAGTTATTTCGTGGTTGTGGACTATGAAGATGCAGGCAAGCTAGTCAGATGATAGTATGTGCTATGATTCAATCCTTGTGAACTTTCAAAGAGTTATTTATATATTGTGGGCGACCAGAGTTGAATGGGGTCCATTGGCATACCTAATATGGATGTGTATCACCGGGTCGGATTTGTTGACCCCGAACTGCTATTGTTGAAGGATGTGTCATCCGATTGTTGTTGAGCTTATTCGTGTTCTGGAGTGATCTATGAGTTACTCTTCTGTATTACGAGGAGTTATGATTTGTTGGTTATATGCGCATATGGCACGGTTCGATTTGAGCTTTATAGCGGAATTTGAGCGAGATGAGTATTTGTGTATCGCGCGATCGATTGCGCATCGGATATGTTCTTTTGGGCTGGCATGGCATTGCATCATTTACTTCTCCATAGTTGTGGTGAGTTACTCTTGGTACTAACATCAAATTGCGCGTGGTTAATGATTTTGAGCATGGTGACTTGAGGTGTTTCATGTGGGCTAGTGTTTGGACAGGATCGCGCATTGCAACGAAGTTATGTGGAGGTATGATCCTTCGGTTGGATTCGTGTGTTCCGGTTCTACGGTGTGTGATGGGTTTTTAGCATCGTGTTGTGATGGTACTAGCGAGCTTGCGGTATAGCTCTCTCATTTGAGTTATTCTCCATGATTTGAGTATATTTGGACTGTTGCTTATTGGTGCACGGGTTGTGGCTTGACATTTGTATCGATGTGTCATGTCACTAGAGTAGCCGTATGGGATGTGATGAGGTCATTGTGATCTAGAATGAATACTATCGGATTTGATTGCAGCATGTTGGAAGGATAAAATCGATATTCGGCTAAGAGATTTACTATGGTCCTTGCCAAGGAGAAGTGGCTTCATGAATGGGTGATCTGAGGAATGGTTATGACCTTTCTACGTGTTTCATTCATCATTGGCAGTATACAAAAGTGTTGGAATGAGGCTTTATTTGACAAGAGGTTTATTATCGGTATTCGATTGTTTTGAGCGGCTGCTGTGATTTGAAGTTATCGCTATGAGTGTGTGAGTTGTGTGGAATATCATGTGATTTCCATCTTGAATTGTGGTTATGGTTTAATGCAGCATGTTCGGACTTATTCAGAGTATAGATATGAGATTCTGATCTTTTAGATGATTTTAGAAGTGGAAAAATTTGGTTCTAAGGTTTATGGGCTAGATTGGATTACAAAATTTTAGTTATGTTGTGCTATCGGACCTATATGAGATAGGGTGATGTGGTATCACCCCCAGGTATGTGCCTGGTAAGGTTATACAGCAATTTGTTAGCTTTTGGAACAACTCTGGACACGTTCGGGGACGAACGTATGTTTAAGTGGCGGAGGATGTAACGATCCGACCAGTCGTTTTGAGCATTCGCACTTCGCTCGCCAGTTCTCGGTCATGACTAGCCCCGTATTATGTATTGTGACTTATGTAAACCGTCGGTTGTGGTTTTCAGGTTAATCGGAATGGATATGGAAGAATGGTTCTCATCTTGAAGCTTTAAATTTGAAAGGTTTGACCCAGTCTAGACTTTTTAGTATTCGATATCGAATTTGAATTTTTATGTTATGGTTAGCTTAGTTAGGTAATTTTGGTCTTAGGAGCGCGTCCAGAATGTGATTTGAAGGTCCGTGGTAGATTTAGACTTGAATTGGCGAAATTGGAAATTTGGCGTTTTTCGGTTGGTAGTGGAAATTTTGATATCGTGGTCGGACTGGAACTCCGAAAATTGGGGTAGGTTCGATGTGTCATTTGTGACATGTGTGCAAAATTTAGAGTCATTCGGATGAGGTTTGATAGGTCTTTGGATCGATTGCGGAATTTAGAAGTTTGGAAATCCTTAGGCTTGAATCCGAGGGTGATTTGGTGTTTCGATGTTGTTTTGAGTGTTCCGAGGGTTGGTATGAGTTTGAATGATGATATGTGACTTGTTGGTATGTTTGGTTGAGGTCCCGAGGGCCTCGGGATGGTTTTTGAGTGGTTGACGGGAAGTTTGGAACTTGAGTTGTGCAGTAGATTTTGTTGTTCCTGTCATTTCCGCACCTGCGGATTGGGAACTGCAGGTGCGAGGCCGCAGAAGCGATGAGGAGATCGCAGATGAAAGATTAGCCTTCAGGAGAAGAACCGCAGATATGGTTATTTGGACGCATCTGCGGGACCGCAGGTGCGGTGCCTGGGCGCAGATGTGGTCCTTGTGACTTAAGTTAAAACCGCAAGTGCGGTCATTTTGACTGCAGAAGCGACCCGCAGGTGCGACAGTGCTGGGCAGAATGTATAAAAAGGCCCCTTCGCTATTTTCAGTAATTTCTTCATCATTTTTGTGCGACTTTGGAGCTCCAAGCTGTGATTTCAAGAGGGAATCAAGTGTTGACTGAGAGGTAAGCTACTTGGGCTTTGTATCTTGTATTTTTGGTGATTATTTCATTGTTTAATCATGAAAATTAATGGGAAAATTAGAGAAAGAGTTGGGAAATTAGGGCTTGAAATTGGAGAGTTAATTGGGGATTTGAGGGGCCATTTGAAGTCCGATTTTGATGATCTTGGTATATATAGTCTCGTGGAAGGATAAGGATTCTAGTGTTGTCATTTTTATCGAATACCGAGACGTGGGCCCGGGGTCGGGTTTGGCCCGGGGTCGGGTTTGGCCAATTTGGTTACTTTCGCGTGAGCTTTATTCCTTTAGCCTATTTTGATGTTATAATTCTGATTTTGGATAGATTCGGGGCGAGTTGAGGCCGATTCGAGAGGCTAAGGCTTCGCGGGCTAGAGTTTGGACCGGATTGAGGTAAGTAATGATTGTAAATATTGTCCTGAGGGTATGAAACCCCGAATTTCACATCGTTGTGCCACTTTGAGGTGACACACACGCTAGATGACGAGCGTGGGGTCGTGCACTGTTGGGGATTGTGACTTGGTCCGTCTCGTGCGACTGTTAAGTCGCGTATTTGATTGAAAATTGTTTGGTATCATTGTGTTTCGAAAAATATTACTATGTCTTGGGCTGAATACCATATTTGGGCCTTGTGCCAACTGTTTGGACCCTTAGGGGATTTTTACTACTGTCTTCCTTACTGTTTTGGTTTAATATCTACACTCAGTCATGCTACGTTTTACTGATTTCATAACTCAGCATTATTTACTCAGGTGATGTTATAAATGATATTTTTGGGCTGAGCACCCTGTGTTAGTGATAGCCCGAGTGGCTTGTGAGGTTGATGACTGAGAGGGACCGAGGGTCTGATTGTGAGGTTGATGACTAAGAGAGGCTGAGGTCCTGGTGGTGAGGATTATATATATTTATGGATCGGGCTGCACGCCGCAGCGATATTATAAATATTTATGGATTGGGCTGCACCCGCAGCGATATTATATAGATATACGGATCGGGCTGCACGCCGCAGCAATATTGGATCGGGCTGCACGCTGCAGCGATATATCGTTTGGGCTGTAGGAGCCCCTCCGGAGTCTGCACACCCCCAGTGAGCGCAGTCGACTATATATATGGATCGGGCTGCATGCCGCAGCGATATATAGATCGGGTTGCATGCCGCAGAAGTTATTATATGGTACCTATTGAGCTTTAGTGCTGAGTGTGACGGCTGATTGATGAGAGTTGAGTCATGAGTGACTGAGAGGCTTGCCCGAGGGGCTATATATACATGTATACGGGTGATGCTTTGCCTGAGGCGCTTGTTTTATGAGATCACTATTTTTTCTCATCTTTATACTGAGCCTCCATTAAAATGTTAAACAAATGTTTTGAACAACTTTCATTGAAACTGGAATTTTTACGAGATGCTTGGAATTAACTTACTGATTTGGTTTTGTTACTTCCATTGAGATTTTCCTGTTATGTGATGTAAATGAACGACCGAGGGGTTTTGCCAGAAGGGCTGTATATGATTTATTTTTGCCTGAGGCCGATTACGGTTTTCATCACTTTCACTATAAACTACATTGAACCTCTATTGAAACTGTTAGAAAGTTATTTTTCACAGGACTTTTTCTGAAATTTGAGTTTAACGAGATGATTTGATTTGTATCCTGTTTTGGAAACTTACTGTACCCGCTGTGGTGCTATGACGTGAATTACATGATTTCTTACTGCTCTGTCTTTATTTACTTTTATTACTTACTGAGTTGGTGTACTCGCATTACTCCCTGCACCTTGTGTGCAGATTCAGGTATTTCTAAGCTTTCAGCAGCTTCTGTGTATTATTCGGAGTTAGCAAGGTAGCTGCACGGCGTTCGCAGCCCTGCCCTTCTCCTTCCTATCCTAATACTTTATATTTTAGACTTAATTTGTATTAAGCAGACAGTGTTGAGTTGTACTTAGTGGCTCATGACTAGTGACACCAGATTCGGGCTGTGTTGATTGTATTTTCGTACTTGTTTCCTTGTATTTCTCTTGATATATTTAAATATAATAGAATTGAGACTTTAATCTGTTTAGAAAAAGAGTAAATTTTACAAAAGATCTTCTATGTGGTTCGTGTTGTTTCGGCTGGCCTAGTACTGTGATAGGCGCCATCACGATCGGAGTATTTGGGATTGTGACACCAAGCTTCTACGAGGCCAAAAATACCTTTTTCCCCCAAAAAGTATTTTTTAAAAAAAAATTTAAGCCGTTTGGCCAAGACGGGGAAGTACTTTTGGCCAACAGCAGAAGTAATTTTTCTGTTTTTGGGAAGAGCAGAAAATTCTAGCTTCTTCCAAGAAGCAGAAGTAGAAGCAGAAAATTAATTTATTCAAGATAAAATTATCCTCACAATTATATTTTTCAAATTATCCCTTACATATTCAAGTTTTTTATTTTCTAATTTTTACCATTCTTTTAAATTTAAAGATATAATATACATGAATCATATTGTAACTTTTCAAATTCTTTATTGGTTTTTCCTGCTTTCTATTTTTTCTTTGTGTAATGAACTCTAACTTTTCAAATTAACTTCTAAAAGCAAATTATTTGCATCCTTCTTTGGATTATCAATCCTCTTCTTACAAATAATCATTTATAATTTCTTCTCTTATAGGATATTAATTCCCGAATCTTTAAAATAGTTATCAAATTTAATTTGTGAAAATTACCTACAAATAGGTAACAAATTTATATCGCAACGCATAATCTATATACTATTAAAAGAAGAAGAAACAACATCCACATTAAGCCAAGTGACAGTTCACAATAGGTCGCTTGGCAATTCAGGACAAAGTTAGTTAGGCGTAATAATTAGTTTTTTTTTAAATTTGAATTTAAAAAAATTAAATTATGCATTATGTGTTAATATTAGTTACTCTTTTTGAATATGAATTTAAACATACTTAACTAATTTTTTTTCCTGAAAACAATATTTTTTTATATATTTAAAATTATTTTTATTTTACACTCAATGCCATCTTTCAAGTTTGACACTTAAGATCATCTTGTTAGAACTACCATAGCTATACCAAATTTCATCCGACGACATTCTTCTACCGATAAGAAATTCAACTATTATGCTAATGAAGACATTATTGCAGGGATTGAGGAAGGAGATGGGCCTTCTGGTATTCCTTTAGATATGCAAGGCAAGTCTTCTATTAATAAGGAGGTGTTGTGTGATAGAATTTATAACGACCCGTGGTCGTTTTGAGTGTTTTAGCCCTGATCCCTATTTATTGCCTCCTCTATGCTATATTGTGGTTATATAACTTTCTAGGGTATTTGATTTGGTTTCAGGTGAGTTTCAGAGTGAAATGGGACACATATTCCCTAAGTTGGAGGTTTAAGTTGTAATAGTTGACTCTAGTTTCACATGTGTGAAGATGACTCCGAAATAGACTTTTGATGGTTCCAATAGCTCCATATGATAATTCTGATCTTAGGAGCGTGTCCAGATGTTGATTTGGAGGTCCGTAACTCATTTCGGTGTGAATTGGCGAAAGTTGGAAAGTTGAAAGATTGAAAAGTTTGACCGGGAGTTGACTTTATTAATATCGGGGTCGGATCCCAATTCTAGAAGTTGCTATAGGCACGTAATGTCATTTATGACTTGTGTGCAAAATTTGAAATCAATCGGAGTTGGATTGGTATGAATCGACATCAGTTTCGAAATTCGAAAGTTCATAGTTCATAAGCTTGAATTTGGGTTGCGATTCGTAGAATTGATGTTGTTTGATGTGATTTTTGGCCTCGAGTAGGCACGTCATGTATTTGTAACTTGTTGGCATATTCGGACGGGGTCCCGGGGGCCCTGAATGTGATTGGGATCGAATTCGGACCAATTTTAGACTTAGCTTCATTGTTGAAGTCCCAGGCCTGCTGGTGTCATCACACCTACGGAGGGATTGGCCGCAGGTGCGGAAGTACGAGTGCGGAAAGTGGAGCGCAAAAAGCGAAAAGGACAGCCCAAGTCTGGGCTCGCAGGTGCGGCAGCTTGCGCCGAAGCGGAATTGGAGGATGAGGCTTTGGGTAGGACCACAGGTGCGGTGCGAGCCATGGTCCGCAGAAGTGAAATTTCAGGAGTTAAGTGGAGTCCGCACCTGCGATGGATTCTCACAGGTGCGGCGTCGCAGGTGCGACCTCAGGCTCGCAGAAGCGAGGATCGCTAGGCACAAAGGTCTTGTTCGAGGGTTAATCTTCATAATCCATTTTTGGACTTAGAGACCTCGGTGGGAGGCGATTTTTCGAGGGTTTTTAGAGAGATCATTGGGGTAAGGAATCCTAATTCAGTTTTGGTTAATTTACATGAATCTATGATTTTGGTCGGGTTCCGAGACGCGGGCCCGGATTGACTTTTTTGAGTTGACTTTTTATTTATTCGTGAAGATCGTGACTTTATTGTTCGAATTAGTTTCCTATAGTCTATATTTATAATATGAAATTGTTTTGGCTATATTAGAGCCGTTCGGAGTTGGATAATTGAGGGAAAGGCCTTCTAGTTGATTGAGCTATCACGATTTGAGGTAAGTGGCTTGCCTAACTTTGTGGGGGGGGGGGGGGGATTACCCTTTAGGATTGGTGTTGTTTGTGATAATTCTGATGTGTAAAAGCCGTGTATGCAAGGTGACGAGTGTGTACACGGGCTAAATATGTAAATTACTTATTTTTAGCTATGTAGATTCATTTCATGCCTTAATTGAGTTACCTTAACATGTTATAGTCATCATTTCTAGTCTATTCTCACATGTCTACTTGTCTTATCTCTTACTTGCTAATTGCCCTACATGCTTAATTGAAGTTCTTGTTTCCTTTAATCTGTATTCATTATTTAACTGTTGAACTTTTTACTTAAAGTTGTTATTCTTGGAATATCTTGTTGTTGAAATTGGTATTGAGTTATAAAAGTCGTGATTTGCATTGAGGCAAGGTGCTAAGTTGTGAAACACTATTCTTGTTGAGTTATTCACTACCGATTTTTATTGTTGAGACTTTGTATACATTGTGGTTGAGTCGTGGGCTCCTTATTATAAAATTCTGTTACTATTTGGTTTATCTGGCAAGTTATGATATCGGGCACTTGACGTACGATTTGTGATACATTGCGATATTGATATGCATGCGGTGGTATAAGGTTTTGGGGTTGAAACACATACGGTGAGATAAGGTTGGCTTGATACGCGTGGCTAGTAAGGGAACTTCTAGAAGCCATTCGGTGTGATAAGGTGGGCAAAAACGCGGGATTCTATTTCGGGAAAATAATTCTCAAAACTAAATGTAAAGGCTCCTGTGGTAATATAAAGAAAGATTGTGAGTTATTATAGTGATTTGGGACTACGAGGCGGTACCTCGATAGTAACCCTTATTGATCTTTCTCTATTTGTTGTACTTGTCTTTGGTTGTTCTGTTTCCTTAACATTCAATCTTGTTCCCTTCCGTGATGTATTATTTGCCCTGATTCTATGTAGTTAACTTTTGGTAAACTCCTTACTTGATTCATTTCCATTGTCATTATTATTATATTATTAAATCTTTCATCTTGTTTCTTATTATTTTCAGTAGGGCCCTGACCTGACCTCGTCACTACTCTATCGAGGTTAGGCTTGGCACTTACTCGGTATCGTTGTGGTGTACTCATGCTACGCTTCTGCACATCTTTTTGTGCAGATCCGGGTATCTCCTTTCAGTCCCGGTACTAGTGAGTTGAGTTCGCATTGGAGATTTAAAGGTAAACCTGCCCGCGTCCGCAGGCCTCGGAGTCCCCTTCTATCCATTTCTATATTTTTCCTTCTTTACTAGATACAGTTGTATAGGGATGACTTGATATTGCCATGGAGCTAGTGACTTGTATTTTGCCGGGTTTTGGGATATAGCATATACATTGAGTTGTAGAGATTTTTCCTTATATTAGTTGTTGGGTTTTGAGATTTTTAAATTATTGTTTCAGTTACTTCCGCATGTTTGTTAGGCTTACCTAGTCTTAGAGACCAGGTGCAGTCACGATATCCTACGAAGAAAATTTTGAGGTCGTGACAGAATTATAGATGAAATTATTGAGAAATATTATCATGTGTGAGTGAATTTGCTTATTATTTCGTGGTAGATATATATAGTAATTTGTGGAATAGACTTCTAATTCATATTGAATGATATATTTTGATTATGCAAATCATCATGTAAATAATAAGTAAGTATACTAGATAATATTATATGCTTTGGTATAACTATATATGTTATATTGATTTAAATCTTTAATATGTTTGTTTACTTTATGTTTTATATTTTAATTAAATAAAATAAACAATCATAAAAGTCTCCTACGATAAATCTTTATGTTCATTTTTCTCATTAAAATAATTATAAGACCTTGGTACTATCCTTTTTGATAATTTGACACTCAAAAGCACTTTTTAGAAAGATTGGCCAAACAAAATTTGTTTATCAAATGTTGTAAAAAGTACTTATTAAATGAATTGGTGGCTTGAATCTCATCAACCTACTTCTGTGGAACAAGGCAGTAATTGCTAAAGTATGCTGGGATTTAGCTCATAAAGAAGACAAATTATGGATCAGGTGGATTAATGCTTACTATGTTAAACAGCAATAATTGCAAGACATGCCAATTCCAAAGCAGGCTAGTTGGACGGTCAGAAGAATAATTGCTTCAAGAGTTATTTTGCAACAAGCTCAAAGTTCAAATAAACACATTGGCACCATCAGACAACTATACTTACAACTATTAGGAGACTTACCAAGAGTGAGTTGGAAGAGTCTGCTATTCCAGAACTCTGCTCGACCAAAGGCTGTCTTCAACTTATGGTTATTGTTACAAGGAAGATTACCTACCAAGGACTGGTTAGTTAGCTGGGGATTGAACATTAATCAACAATGTGTTCTATGCCAAGGACATATGTGAACAAGAGACCACTTGTTTTTGTTATGCTCATATACAACAGTGTTGTGGAAGAAAGTAATGAGGCGGATTCAAGAAGATCAATTGAGCAATCAAAACTAGGATCAACATCTTCAATGGATCATCAAAAAGGCCAAAGGGAAGTCAAGCAGGGCCAGCATCTTCAGAATGGTATTTACTAAAACTTCGTATGCATTATAGATGGAAAGGAATACACGTATTTTTTAAAAAAGATATCGTAGCAGTGAAGTATTAGCACGAGAAATAGCTTATATATGTAATGTTAGAGTAGTTCCTAGAGCTAGAAACAAATGCAGCAGTTTTTGTTAGTAGAGTAACTTAGTTTAGCTATTCTGTAATTCAGTAGAATAGTTGATGTTGAGATAGTTAGCAGAGTATTGTGCTGGACTATGGATTTGTAAAGATTGATCTTTGGTGATTAATACAAAAGAAGTTAATTACCAAAAAAAAAATGAATTGGCCAAACACAAACTATTTTTTTTCCAAAAGTACTTTTGGATAAGGCACTAAAAAAAATACTTTTCAAAATAAGCAGTTTTTGGTAGCTTGGCCAAACGGGCTTTAACTCACACAAACATTATAGTGACAAAAAATACAACTTTTCAGTATTATTTTTTTATTTCACAATTGTTTATTTTTTACTTTATGTCTAATAAGTAATAATCCAATAAAAAATAGGAAGACCCAACCCGACCCGATCCACCTGACACAATACCCATTTATATATATACATACATATATATATATATATATATATATATATATATATATATATATATATATATATATGTATATATATATATATATATGTATATATAAATTAATTTGTAGTATTATTTTACTATATGTATGGGTATTGGGTCGGGTTGGATTGGGTCATTCCTATTTTAAGGGGAAAAAAATACAAAAAAGTGATCGGTCGGCCGATGCATTCGCTAGACAAAAAATATTTAGAATATGTATTATACACACACACACACACACACACACACTATATATATATATATATATATATATATATATATATATATATATATATATATATTATTTTTTGGAGCTACTAAAAATATATATATATATATATTTCTCCTATTTTAATTGGATTATTATTATTAGATAGAAAATAACAAACTAAAATCATGAAATAAGAAAATAATACTGAAAAATTATATTTTTCGATCATTATGATTTTTGTGTGAGTTAGTATAAGTTTTATGATTTTTGTGTGAGAAAACAAAGTTATATGACTTTGGTGAAAAAAATAATAGTTATATGATCATTTGTGAAATTTTTCCGACAAAATAGACATGTATCGAACAAGTTGATAAAGTTACAGTTGCAAGGATCTCCTTTATATATGAGGGAGAAACCTATCATAGTACAAATGCATTTATTACAAAGTAAGATAGCTGGCACAGCTACCTAGTAATCTGGTGCAGACTGGTACTATTCTTGCAGGTGACGCCAATTTGGACTACGTGCCCAGGGAACTTCCCGCTTACCCTCGATAACCACCGACTCATGCTGCGTCGAGGTCGAGTGTGAAGAGCCTTCGAGGTCGAAGCCTCGAGCTGCATCCCCGGATCTTCGGGGCCTTTTTTGAGGCTAAGGGAGAGACGCAATGATCGTGAAAGTGGGCCTCCCGATTTCGCCCGTATACAGATAGTCCCCAAGTTTCTTAGAATGAAACGATAAGAAATGACCTTTAATCCCCGCCCTTATGGTACTTCCGTAATAACAGCAGTCACATCTTGCCAAATGATTGACACGATAAAATAAGGTGCCAAAAGGTCGTGTACACACAGCCCTTAAAGGCCTTCGTACTGATTACAGCGGCTGGCCGTCCTTTGGCCTCCTTCAACGTGCGTGTTGGGCCTCTATAAATACCTCTTCCCTCGTTCTTTATTATTCACTGCACCACCAGGCCCTCAAAAAAGTTCCTTCTACCTTCACTTTTGTTCTTTCTTTGAAACGCAATTCCTTTTCTCCTCTGAAATCTTTCAAGAATGGCGAAAACTTCCGCCTCTGCTTCTCAGGAGAATGTAGCCTCCTTCTCTTCGCTTTCATCTAAAGGCAAAGCAGCAGCGCCTCCTCACGTTGGGGAATGCATTCCAGGATCTTTTGCAACGGCTTCCGATTTCAAGGTCGAGAAACCTTCTTCGAAGCCGGGGCGTCGTGAGCCTGTGTCTTAATATATTTCTCAATATATTAGCTTAATAACAGACGTCGAGAGGGTGAGGACTGATTATCGCTGGGGGGGGATGCGGTGCTTGTGGAGGTCCCTTCTCGGGAGGAGGATATAACGACATACAAAGCCGATTTTCTCAGTGTGTATACTTACCCATTTACCCTTGGGCCAGTGGGGCCATCCTTGCCTCCAATAGACCCTGTGATTCTCGACTTCTGCCAACAGTATCGAGTGACCCTCGGCCAAATTCACCCTTCATTCTGGCTCATTGTCTACATGATCAGGTATTATGTGAACATGATTGGGAGATGCCCTTCACCCTCGATCACCTGGTCAGGATGTACAACCCCGTCTCTTCCGTGGGGGCATGATTAAGCTCCACTGCCGAGCTTCGAGGTCCCTTTTTGCTTGCATCGACGAAGTTGGGAATGGAGGGTGGATGAGCCGTTTTGTCTGAGTTAGGACTTCGGACCTGATCCCGGCAGAAAGGAGGCCGTTCCTCGAAAGGTGGAACATGGAACGTAAGTAGATACATTATCTAGCATCTCCTTGATTCTTTTTAGACACATCTTTCCACGCGCTAATTTCTTCTGCTGATGCAGCCGTAGCAGTTTACCCTGGCGCGGTTACGGACCTCTCGGACTGGGTCGGCCGGCTGGACTCGATTTTCCCATATGCTGAGCGAGTGTGGCGTGATCTGTCCCAAGCTCGATGGGAAGCCAAGGATCATAGTGAGCCTTTACTCCTACTGCAGTCGTACCTTTTAATCAGAATTGCTACTGCTAGCGTTCTCATTCCCTGTGCTTACCTCTTGTATTTGTGTAGGTCTGGGAGAGGTCCCCTTGATGAAGGAAACATCGCCTGGTGAATAGGATACCTCGAGACCCGACAAAGGGAAGAAAAGACAAAAGGAACCGTCGAGCGAGCCTTCGGAATCCAAGAAAACCAAGGTGGAAGAAACTAAGGCCGACCCAGCAACCTTAACTCCAGAAGAAGCGGGAAGTTCCCGAGCTGAAGGTGAGGGGGAAAATAATTTCTTGGTAGAGTCCGAGGGAGGGGAAAACCCGATCGACCCTTACGCCGTAGAGACGGTGGCTCCCGAGCCGGAGCTTGACGTCGTTGTGGTCCAACTTCGGGCTAGAGAAGCCACTGAGGAAGTATTGGGTGATGTCCCTGAGCCGGCTGAGGGCCAAAATATCCCTCGAGCTGAGACGCATACGATAGGCGGTTCGGAGGAACCAAGTTCTGAATCCCTGCAGGGACAAGAGACGGCCCCGATTGATCCTGTTGGTGTTATTGTCGTGAGTGATTCCCCTCTGGGAACGACCTTACCTCCTAAGGGAACGCAAGATGCCCAGAATGAAGAACCTTTCGATGTGGGAGTACCCATCGGAGGCAGAGATGCGTTTGAAAGGCCTTTAGCCGCTCCCGAGGGAATTCCCGAGATCGATGCTTCACTCATCTTCAGCGAGATGAACAAGCTTTGTGAGCAGGTAGTTTTTGTAAATCCTGCATGTTGTCCCGATCTTTGTCTTTCTAACTTGTCGTTTTCATGGCTCCAGGACAGGGCGCTTTATAATCAGACTTTTACCCGGTTTCAGGCTGAGGTGACCCGTCATGAGCGTGAGAAGACTCATCTTGTTGAACAGGTTACCTAGTTTCCGTTTGCTATTGTCTGAATGTTTGCCAGATCCCAGCATTTTGACATCTTTGATCTCATTCGTGCAGTTTGAGAAGGAAGGTGCCCTACTGGCTCCTAGCCAGAGACTCTGAAGTTCTCGAACTCAAATGGCACGTGAGAGGGATACCCTCCAGGAAAAGATGGCCCTAGTCGGGCACCAGTTTCATGATGCGAGGTCGGATAGTGACAAGTATAGAGGTCTCCATTATGAGTTAGTTGTTGCACTATCCGGGATAAAAACTGAAGCTGAGGCGCTTATATCTTTGCACAAAAAGGATGCCGTTCTAATAAACGCTCAAGCCGGGAGAGTGCCTGAGGAGGCCGAATTGAAGTTGACTCGAGCCGTGGAGCACGCTCGGTAATATCTCGGAGGCGGACTCTCGAGGATATACACGCGGGGGTTATCAATTTGTCTACCGAGCTCGAGAGGGTGGAGACCCTAGAGAAGAAAGCTGCCCTGTTTGCTTTTGGAGGAGCGTCGGGTAGTGGCTTTGGAGATGATGAGAATGAATCCCAAGAGGGGAAGAGGCCGTTGAAGGTCTTGGGGATGTAGCCGGAACCGTTGGGGTACAACCTCCGGCAGAGCCGTCAAAAGATGTAGGTTCGATAATAGATTAGGGTTCTGTTTGGCTCCTTCCTTGTAAGGATTTTTAAAGGCCTTGTAAACATACCTCTGTGAGCAACATATATAAAAGGCTTTTTGTTTTTTATCACTTCTTTTCTCCTTTGCCTTTTGGGAATAATGTGTGATGTTTATTTTTATAATCGATCCGAGATCTTAGACCTTGGGTTAGACCCTTGGGTTTTTGCTGTTGCTGAGCGACTCGTAACGATCGAAGGTCGAACATTCGGGGCCCAGTCCCCGTGTCGGGACCTCAGTGCAGGTTTACCGACCCTTAGGTCTAGAAGCCGGCCCTGGCTCTTGCACGTTGGGTCAATACGGCCTTTGATTTTAGTGCTGGCGACTTGGAATCTTACGCATTAGGTCCTTAGGCTTTTTCAGTTAACTGCTTTGGGCTCGGTCTCCAAGTCGGGTTTCGACTTGAGCTCATTGACCCTCAAGTTTTTGAATTTAGAGCTGGCCCTTAGGCTCTTACGCGTTGGGTCGGCGCGACCTTTGATTTTAGTGCTGGCGATAGTGGCTCTTACGCGTTGGGTTGGTGCGACCTTCTATTTTAGTGCTGGCGATAGTGGCTCTTACGCGTTGGGTCGGTACGACCTTTTATAGGCTTTATTTTTCCCTCGTTAAGGACATTTTGAAATTATGTTTGCCTGACTCTTCGACGGCTTGATAAAAGCCTCGATTGTGAGTCGTTATGTGGCGATGATCGATCTCCTCGATAGGTCTTGTTCGGTGGCTGAGTGTTTCGAAGCCTATAGTTTGGAGCTGACGTGGTCGAAGCTCTTTTGCCTATGTCGAGGGTAGCCTGTTTAACCGGTTCTTTTCGAAGTATTTTCGAGGTAATTGAAGGCCTATGATTTTATAGCGATGGTCGGGCGTCCCCGAGTCGCGTTAGTTTGGCTGGTACAGCCTTGTGACCGTAGTCATTTGTGTTTGGCCGGAGCCTTTCAGTTCCCGAGTGAAGTAGTTTCGGCATCTATATCGAGGGTATGCCTTTTTAGGGGTCTTACAAGTTCAATATATAGCCTTAACTTTAAGATCAGGATTATGCCTTTAGGAAGGTGTTACAAGTTTTACATGCCTTTGAGGTCTTACAGTTTTTGTTACTTGGTACAAGTATGGTTCATGCCTTGCTTGAGGTCTTACAGATATTGTTATTGCCTTATATAGGTCTTACGAGACCGAGGCTGGCCGTATGTGGTCTTATGGCCTCAGGTTTTGATAAGTCGATGGGGGTGGCGATTGGCGGCAGTCCCCGAGTCATCGAGGGTTTTTCGGCTCGGGAGCCATTACTTGTAAACATGGTATTGCCTCACTGAGGGCTTACGATTTCGGAGTTTTCCGACCCGGGGGTCATGTGACCTTGAGTTTTCGATGCCAGTCCCCGGGTGTTCGGGACGTTTTTGGCTCTGGAGCAGTTTTGTGATCTTGATGTTGCCTTATCGAGGGCTTACGAGTTAGATGCTCCGACCCGGGGGTCGCAGTGTTTCGAGTTGTTGACGCAAGTCCCCGAGTGTTCGGGATGTTTTTGACAGAGGAGTCATTTTTACAAAAATACCGAGCTTCTTTGAAACGTGAAATACTTTTGGAAAGTATTCTTCGATTACTTGGTACAAGTATATATGTCTTTGCTATTAAGGGCTTGGTTATTCTATGCGGACACGGTTCGTTCGACCGTTTGGCCCGGTACATTATTTTCCTATCGAGACCCTTTTTAGCGCATCTTGGCTTCTCCGAGTAGGTGACCTTTCTGGGGGATGCCTCCCAGTATTCGAGGTTGATCACAAAAGAAGCCTTGAATACTTGTTGGGTTTTCTTTAGGTATCATGTAGAGGTTGCCTCATTAAAAACCTTGCTGGTAAAACCCTTTTCGGGATAAAAACCCGGTCGAAGGAAAAGAGTGCAACTTATGCTTTGAAACCTTAAGGTCTTCGAGCCGGATGGTGTTTTGGAATCTTCCATCGTATACCTTAGCAGTAGTATCGTTTCAGCATTGATATGTTCCAATTGCTTGGAAGTTGTTCGCCTTCCATGGTACCGAGCTTGTAGGACACTTTGCCGATTACTCCGAGGATGCGGTACGGTCCTTCCCAATTTTGGCCTAGCTTCCCTTCATTAGGGTTTCAGGTGCTGAGGGTGACTTTCCTTAGGACTAAGTCCTCGAGTCCGAGGTGTCGGAGGTTTGTTCTCCTGTTATAATACCTTTCGATCCTTTATTTTTGGTCGGCCATTCGGACCAGTGAGGCTTCTCGCTTTCCATCCAATAGTTCGAGGGCCGTAGTCATGGCCTCGTTGTTCGAGCTCTCGGTAGTGTGTCGGAATCTGGCGCTTGGCTATCCGACCTCTACTGGTATCAAAGCCTCGGCACCATATACTAGAGAGAAAGGTGTTTCACCTATGCTTGATTTTGGGGTTGTTCGGTATGCCCATAGCACTTCGGGCAATATTTCTCTCCACTTTCCCTTAGCACTTTCCAACTTCTTCTTTAAGTTTTGGATGATGGTTTTGTTTGTAGATTCAGCCTGACCGTTTGCACACGGGTGGTAGGGCGTCGACAGGATTCTCTTGATTTTGTGATCCTCGAGGAACTGTGTTACTTTGCTTCCGATGAACTGCCTCCCATTATCGCATGTTATCTCGGAGGGTATCCCGAATTGGCACATAATGTGGTCCCAGATGAAGTCAATGACTTCTTTTTCACTTCTCTTTTCGAAGGCCTGCGCTTCTACCCATTTTGAGAAATAGTCAGTCATAAATAAAATAAATTTAGCTTTACCTGGTGCCGTTGGTAGAGGTCCGACGATGTCCATTCCCCATTTCATGAACGGCCACGGCGATAAGACCGAATGTAGTTGTTCACCGGGTTGGTGAATCATAGGGGAAATTCTCTGGCATTTGTCGCACTTTCAGACGAATTCCTTGGTGTCTTTTTCCATGTTGTCCTAGTAGTAGCCTGCCCTGATCACCTTTCGGACTAAGGAATCGGCGCCGGAGTGGTTTCCGCAAGCACCCTCATGAATTTCTCGGAGTACATAATCTGTGTCTCCCGGCCCCAGGCATACTACTAGGGGGCCATCGAAAGTTCTTATATACAGAGTCCCTTTTTCATCGAGCGAGAACCGGGCTGCTTTGGTTCGCAGGACCCTCGATTCCTTTGGATCTGTGGGTAGTTTCCCATCTTTCAAATAGTCAATATATTTATTTCTCCAGTCCCATGTTAGGCTAATGGAATTAATCTCGGCATGACCTTCCTCGACCACTGCTTTGGATAGCTAAACAACAGCCCCGGGGAGTAGGTCATCTTCTTCAACAGATGATCCCAAGTTTGCCAAGGCATCGGCCTCGCTATTCCGCTCTCGAGGTATATGGACCAGGGTCCATTCTTTGAAACGACATAATGTGACTTGGATTTTGTCCAAGTATCTTTGCATCCTGTCTTCTCGGACCTCGAAGCTCCTATTTACTTGATTTACTACCAGGAGTGAATCGCATTTTGCTTCGACGATCTCAGCTCCCAGGCTTTTGGCCAATTCCAGACCTGCAATCATATCCTCATACTCGGCTTCATTGTAAGTCAATCTTGCAGTTTTTATAGATTGCCTGATTATGCCACCCGTAGGCGGCTTTAGGACTATAGCGAGTCCGAATCCTCTCACGTTCGAGGCGCCGTCAGTTGAACAGGGTCCACAATCCGGATGATGTGCCCGCTTTTAGTAAAAGTTCCTTTTCTACCTCGGGCACGAGGGAGGGCGAGAAGTCGGCCACGAAGTTTGCCAGAATTTGGGACTTGATGGCCGTTCGGGGTTGATATTCGATATCATACCCCCCCCCCTCGAGTTCGATAGCCCATTTGGCCAATCGGCCCGATAGTTCGGGCTTGTGAAATATGCTTCGGAGAGGGTACGTTGTTAAAACGCAAAATACGGTGGCATTGAAAATAAGGTTTCAATTTTCGCGATGCGCTTATTAACGCAAGAGCTAATTTTTGTAGGTGCGGATACCTGGTTTTGGCATCCCCCAGGGTCCGACTTACATAATAGACAGGGAATTGCGTACCTTGCTCTTCTCGAACTAGCACACCGCTATCTCGGATACGGCCAGGTATAAATACAGTGTTTCATCCTGTTTTAGTGTGTGGAGCAAAGGCGAACTAGTCAGACATCGCTTCAATTCCTCCAAGGCGTGTTGGCATTCTGGAGTCCATTCGAAGTTGCTTTTCTTTTTGAGTAAAGAGAAGAAATGATGACTCTTGTCTGATGACCTTGATATGAATCTGCTCAGAGCCGCTATCCGCCCTGTTAGTCGTTGCACGGCCTTTACATTATTTATCACCGTGATTTCTTCGATGGCCTTGATTTTGTCGGGGTTGATCTCGATCCCCCTGTTCGACACCATGAAGCCTAAGAATTTTCCCGAACCCACTCCGAAGGCACATTTTTCGGGGTTAAGCTTCATGTTGTAACTTCTGAGGATGTCGAATGTTACCTGCAAATGAGTCAAATGGTCCTCTGCGCGCAGGGACTTAACTAGCATGTCATCAAATAAACTTCCATGGATTTGCCTATTTGATGCTCGAACATTTTATTAACTAGACGTTGGTACGTAGCCCCTGCATTTTTCAGCCCGAAGGGCATTACATTGTAACACTAGGTACCATACTTCGTGATGAACGAAGTCATTCCCCTATCCCCGGGATTCATCTGAATTTTATTATACCCCAAGTAAGCGTCGAGAAAAGTGAGGGTCTCGTGGCGGGCCCTGGCATCGATCAGACTGATCGATGTTAGGCAATGGGAATGAATCCTTTGGGCACGCCTTATTTAAGTCTTTATATTCTACGCGCATTCTTAACTTATTTCCCTTTTTGGGTACTACCACTACATTGGCTAGCCATTCTGGGTACTTTACCTCTCTAATGGACCCTATTTTAAGGAGTTTCGTTACCTCGTCCTTGATGAATGCGTGTTTTACTTCGGACTGGGGCCTTCTTTTTTGCTTCACCGGTTTGAATCTGGGATCGACACTTAGTCGATGGGTGGTTATCTCCGGCGGGATTCCTGTCATATCTAAGTGGGACCAAGCAAAACAGTCGATGTTGTTAATAAGGAGTTGAATGAGTTTTTTCCTGAGTTCGGGGGTTAATCCCGTTCTCAGGTATACCTTCCGATCTGGGAAATGTTCGATCAAAACAGCTTGCTCCAGCTCTTCAATTGTCGATTTCATTGCATCCGACTCTTCGGGGGCAACGGAAATTCGAGGAGTGAGGAAATCTTCTTCGTCACCCTCGGGGGTCTGTACGCTTCCCGACTCATCCGAGGTAGACTGTGTAGGATTCTACGCCTCCCAGTGAATCGCGAACATTTCTTTTGCTACATGTTGTTCTCCATATACGGTTGTTATACCGCCCTTTGTTGGAAACTTCATCATCTGGTGTAGAGTTGACGGTACTGCCCTCATGATGTGTATCCATGGCCTGCCGAGCAATGCGTTGTACCTCATGTCACTGTCGATGATGTGGAACTTGGTGTTCTGAACTGTACCGGACGTGTCAACCGGGAAGGCGATCTCCCCTTTCGTTACCTCGCCGGCCATGTTGAAGCCGTGGAGGCCCCGGGAGGTGGGTACGATCTGATCGAGCAACCCAAGCTGTTCTACTACCTCTGACCTGATTACGTTGGCCGAGCTACCTGGATCCACGAGCACACGTGTAATTCGAATGTTACTTAAGAGAAATGAAATTACCAGCACGTCGTTGTGCGGTTGCGTCAAGGTCTCGAAATCTTCCTCGCTGAATGCAAGGGTGTTTTCGATCATGTGGTCTTAGATCGGCTCTTCTATTGCAGCGGATATTTTTATCCGTTTGATCACGGGTCCTTGGGGGATGCCGGTCCCCCCGATGATCATATGGATGACATGCTAAGGAATATCTCTTTTCGCCCAAGTCGGATTTTTCTGAGTTTCCTGCTGAATCTCTCGGTGTGCGCTCTTGTTAATGTGAGGACCGGCGTTAACGTATTGGGCGTTGCATGAGGTCGTACCCTCGGGAATCGGTTCCGGTGTACTCTCAGGGTTTTACGGTGGCACACCCATACCTGGAATAACCATACCGCCCTTTCCATAGTCTTTGAGGCTGTTATTTTCAGGTACATTTACTGGTTTAGGCATCTTGACCTGAAATCAAAGATCTTGGACAAGAAAAAGTGTGAAAGGTAACTTGCATTATGTAGTTAAACCAGCAAGAAAATAATCATTATTATCTTTAGCCCCACGGTGGGCACCAAATTGTTTACTGTGAAAATGGTAATAACAATTAAATTTGATTTTGTGGTTCTAAAAATACGTGATCTATTTTTATGCTAGTTGTTAGGCAATAGATGCTAAGTAAAAGATTAGAAAGCAAGATTATAGCTTAGAGACGATATGATAATCGAACCAAACGGCTGGAGATCGGGGCCTCGAGCTGTCGTATATGAGGCCTCGGGGTCGAGTTGGGTGACCGTCTTAGAGCGATCGAGGGAGGACTAACAGTTATGAGAGCTACGATGATAGCTCTTTATGATCAATGATAAGCAATAAATGATGAGCAATAAATAGAACACAATGAATATAAGCAATAAATGGATATAATGAGATCAAGAGAATATGTTGGAGAGCAGAGAGAATGTTCTTATGTATTTAATGTTGTGTCTTTTTTCTTCAACAAAATGACAAGGATCTCCTTTATATATGAGGGATAAACCTAACATAGTACAAATGCATTAATTACAAAGTAAGATAGCTGGCACAGCTACCTAGTAATCTGGTGCAGACTGGTACTATTCTTGCTGGTGACGCTAGTTCGGACTACGTGCCTAGGGAACTTCCCGCTTACCTTCGATAACCACCGACTCATGCTGCATTGAGGTCGAGTGTGAAGAGCCTTCGAGGCCGAAGCCTCGAGCTGCGTCCCCGGATCTTCTGGGCCTTTTTTTAGGCTAAGGGAGAGACGCAATGATCGTGAAAGCGGGCCTCCCGATTTCGCCTGTATACACATTTATTTATAATGAAATTGTAATATTATTTTTTATATAAGCTCAATGTGTATTAAAAATCCCAACAATATTAATTCTAGGCTAGAAAAATGAAATACCACATTTATTTATCATTCTCCAAAGTTCTTCTCCCAAAGTCTTCTAATAAAACCAAAGTTAAAATTAGAAATAAAAATTTATCAAAGTATGTCTAGTTTAAAACTAAATTAGTATTTTATATTATGTTGTATTTTATATATTTCAATTTTGGTCCAATAAAACAAATATTTACTCATAAAAATATGTCCACCAAATAATATGTCATTATTGAATCCATATTATAATTCATACATCATAATCTCTAAGCAACGTGTTACTGTTATTTGTGGCTTGAATTATTTTCTTGTATTTTTAAGAAACCCATAATCCCTATAGGTTTAGAAAAACTCATTGTCCTAATAAATTTGGGACAGGAAACCTATTGTCCTTGTCAAATTGGGAAACCTTTCTCTTATAGGTATGGGACTATTTGGGATCTATATATACGGGTTGTAGTTGGGGTTTATAGATTGTATTGTGTTTTTCTTCTCATTCATAGTGAAAAACTCTCTCTGCTTCTGACCCGAGGATTAGGCTTAGCCGAACCTCGTTAAATTCTTGTGTTGACTTTTCTTCTCTATTTGCTTTGCGTGTGATTGTGTGCTAGTTAACCCACGATCTTTTGCAATAATTAGAATCAAAGCAAGGTTTGGGTTTCTACATATAATTTAGGGTAAGATGATGCTTTTGCCGATACACTGCTATATGAGAAAGACAGTATTTTATTGGAAGATGTTAGTATTGCACTAAAATCTAAAGAGTTGAAAAAGAGCTTTTCGGACAGCAGAATTGAGGGTGAGAGTCTTGTGAGTAGAGGAAGAACACAACAAAATGACTTTAACAGAAAAAAGTGAACAGCTAGATCGAAGTCTAGAGCAAGGAAGCAGAACCGTTATAAGTGCGGGGAGCAAGGTCACTACAAGAGAGATTGTCCTAAACTGAAGGAGAAAAGAGGGAAGTGGAAAATAGATAATTCGACAAATATTGTTGACACTGGCAATAATTCTGATGATAGTGACTATGTAGGGGAAGTATGTACTGTGAATTCTAGTCATGGGCAAAATTCTTGGGTTCTTGATTCTGGTGCTACTTTCAACATGTGTCCACACAAGAATTGGTTTGCAACTTACAAGCAAATGAGTGGGACTGTCTACAAGGGAGATGATAATCCATTGTAAGAGGGGATTGGTAACATCAAATTGAGAATGTTTGATGAAATTATCAGAAACATTAATTGTTGGCATGTTCCTCGGATAAAGAGAAATTTGATCTCTCTTTCGACATTGGATGATCAAGGGTATAAGTTTCAACTGAGAATGGAATACTTAAAGTGTGTAAAGGCTCTATGGTACTAATGAAAGGTCAATTTCATTCTAAATTGTATCATCTTCGGGCTAGTATAGTTGAAGGGGAAGTTGTTGTAGCTTCTGGGAAAAGTGATCAGAATCGGTCTCAATTGGGGCACTTACGACTTTGTCATATGAGTGAGAAGGAATTGTCTTTGTTGAGTAAGCAAAATTTTCTGAAAGGGTACAAAAATCAAGTTTTGGATTTTTGTGAGCATTGTGTGTTTTGTACACAGACAAGCGTAAAGTTCAGCAAGAAGGTCGAGCACAAGACCAGAGACAAGTTAGATTATATACATTCAGACTTGTGGGGTCCAAACAGAGTTCCGTCCAAGAGTGGTGCCAGGTATTTTATGACTTTTATGACTTTGATTGATTGATAGTGAGACACCGCAGTTGTGTCGGAACACCACAACAAAATGGTATTACAGAATGTATGTACAGAACGCTTTGTGATAGGGCACGAAGCATGCTTTCACACTCATGTGTTAGCAAGGACTTTCGGGCTGAAGCAATTAATACAGCTTATTATTTGGTCAACAGATCTCCATCCACAGCTATTGAGTTCAAAACTCCTTTTGAGGTATAGTGTGGTTCGCCTGCTGATTATTCAAATCTAAGGATATTTGGTTGTCCTACTTATGCTCATGTGAGGGATGAAAAACTTGAGGCAAGGGCAAAGAAGTGCATATTTCTAGGGTATGCAACTGGAGTGAAAGGTTATAGTTTGTAGTGTACATATCAAAGGACTCCAGGGCTAATTATCAGTAGGGATATAACGTTCAATGAATCTATCTCACTAGATAGTCAGAGGGAGAAGGCAACAACAGAAACGGATCGTGGTGTCAGTGACCACATAGAGCTAGAAATTGAATCTCCACTAGCTCAGCCCACTAGTTCTAAAGTAGAGGAAGTGGATGAGGTACAAAATATTGATCAAAATGATAATGTTGATGCACCTGCACAACAACAACCATATAGCATTGCAACATGCAAAGAGAAGAGAGTGATCAACCAACCGCAAAGGTTTTCAAACGTAGTTGATAGGAATCTTCTTGGATATACAAATCTTATGGAATTTTCTTTAGCAGTTGCAGAGACCGTTGATGCGTTTTAGTGTTATAGCTATCCAGAAGCTATTCAGAGTACAAAACCAAATCGACGGATTAGTCTATGGATAAAGAGATTGAGTCTCTTAATAAGATTAGGTGTTGCCTAGACTTGGTTAATGTGTGCGGCAATGGGTAGAGCCTTGCGAGGACTGGGGGCAAGGTAGAGAGACGTTCCTGTTGATGAATAGAAATCAAGCCAAGGGGAAGATTTGTTATTTGTGGCTTGAATTATTTCCTTGTATTTTTAGGAAACTCATAATCCCTATAGGTTTAGGAAAACCCATTGTCCTAATAGATTTGGGAAAAGAAACCTATTGTCCTTGTCAAATTGGGAAACCTTTCTCTTATAGGTTTGGGACTATGTGGGATCTATATATAAGGGTTGTAGTTGGGGATTCTAATAGATTGTATTGTGCTTTTCTTCTCATTCATAATGCAAAACTCTCTCTGCTTTTCTATTTGTTTTGTGTGTGATTGTGTGCTAGTTAACCCATGATCTTTCCACAACAGTTAGGAACTCCTCTCTCACTTTACAACAACAACAACATACACATTGTATTCTTAATTATGGGGTACGGAGAGGATAAGTATACACAAACCTTATCCCTACCTTGTGGAGGTAGAGAGGTTGTTCCAGAAAGACCCTCGGCTCAAGAAAATCAATTCTCAGCAGGTTTGATAACAAAATAGTAATGTTAAAATACTAAAGACAAGAACATTAACAACAACAAAATAACAAAGCCAATAAGAAAACTGGAGCAAGGGGAATAACAGATAATAATGAAAATCTAATAATAAGAAAAATACAAATGATTACTACACTGAAATGGGAAAAATGAAGCAGAGACAGTCTACTAACCTTCTATCCTAATCTTCAATCTCCATATCTTCCTATATAGGGTTATGTCCTCGATAAGCTGGAGCCATGTCATGTCCCGTCTAATCACTTCTCCCCAATATTTCTTCTGTCTACTACTACCTCTCCTTATACCCACAATATCGAATTTCTCGCACCTCCTCACTGGAGAATTTGTGCATCTCCTTTTACATGTCTGTACTCAAAGACGGATCAAGGATTGAAATCTTATGGGTTCAACTTTCAAGGTTTTTAGCATTGAACCAATTATAGTTTTAAAGTTATGGGTTCATATCTACTATTTTTGCAATTTTATTAAATTTTTATACATACATTTTTACTTCGCATCGAAAGTTATGGGTTCAATTGAGCGCTTGAACACAACATTCGCCCCTGTCCGTACCATCTCAAACTCGCTTCCCTCATCTCGTCGTCCACAGAAGCCACTCTCACCTTGTCCCCAATAACTTCGTTCCCAATCATATCTCCACTAGTATCCCCACATATCCACCTCAATATCCTCACTTCTGCTACTTTCGTCTTTTAAGTATGAGAGTTCTTAACTGGCCAACATTTCGCCTCATACAACATAGCTGCTCTAACAATCATTTTATAGAACTTACCTTTAAGTTTTAGTGGCATCTTCTTATCGCACAAGACACTGGATGTGAGCTTCCACTTCATCCACCTCACTCCAATACGATGTGTGACATCGTCGTCAATCTCACCATTTCCTTAAATTTTTTATCCAAGTACTTGAAACTTTTCCTCTTGGGGATGACTTTTGTCTCAATCTTAACTTTCACGTCTATCTCATGTGTTATATCATTGAACTTATATTCCAAGTACCCTGTCTTAGTCCTATTAAACCTGAAGCCTTTAGACTCCAAGGTTTATCTCCAAAAATCCAACCTCGGCCGCACATCTCGTTAATTAATACTATGTCATCCGCAAATTAAATAACATACACCATATATCCATCAATCACCAAGACGAAAAGAATAGGCTAAGAGTTGATCCCTTGTGCAACCCCATTACTACTGAAAAGTACCTCGAGTCCCCTTCCACTACTCTAACCCGAGTTTTGGCTCTATCGTAAACATCATATGTAAGCCCCTCTTTCTCTCCCTCTAATTCTACTCCAATTAGGAAAAAAAAAATTTGCAGCATTGTGAATAAAGCAAGAAAAATAATGGTCCTGGCGTACTGTGAATGAAAAATCCCCACCAACTGTCAAAATCGCTCTGTTACCTTCCTGTGGCCATTGTGCAGTACTTTCAAGTCACAGAAAAGTAAGTTTGCGGGCAAGAGAGAGAAGGCGTTACTATAATAACAGATCAGAAACACATGAATGCACTGTTACAAGTAGAAAGAAAGAGAAAAGGGAAAAAAAAGTAACAAAGACAAAAAGGGAAGTCGAAAGTCAGACCCTTTGTGCCTTTTACTTCGAATCCTATCTTTTCTTAGCTTTTTGTTTTGTTTCTTTCCCACCCCCTTTCACTCTCCCTGTCTAACTGTGAAGGAAATACCCTACCTTTTCTCTCTTCATTTATTCTTTTCCACTGACACTATAGTATGCATTCCCTCTCTCCTCTGTACTGTACATTTCTTGCAACAGTCAGCATTTCCTTTTAATTTCTTTCTTTTTTTCCCTTCCCCTTTGCCTTAATATTGGTGGTATAAGAGGATTTTTTTTTTAAATTGAGAAAGAAGTTCAAGAAAGATTTATAATGTTATACTATATGTATAACATTTTGTGTAATATTAATATTAAATCTTATGATTTTTAAAACTTGAGATAAGAAAAAATAAAAGATTTTTTTTTGTTCTTCTTGTAATTCGTATCTCTCTAATTTAATTATCATGCATAAGTGCAGAACACCTCTGACAAAAAATCAGAGATTACATTAATTAGCAGTGTATATACCTTCAGCTTTTAGACAATTACCTTTGTTCTGCTTTATCTCTAACATCCTTCCAAGAATTTCCCCAGCTTTTCTAAGTTTTCTTTACTACTACTACTATTATTTTTCCCTATTACCCCTAGATCCTAATTCCTATATAATACTGCTTTATTTTTCAATCTCTAATGTGACCTATCGTTGTAGTATGTCTTAGGTCGTATATTCTTAGGTTAGGCCCTCCTTTTATCTATCAGCTTAAAGGTTATAGTTTATTCCTTTACGTGACAATTCATGTTCTAAAGTTGCATGTCCAAGGAAAGCATTAAATTATTCGGTTAGAGTGTCCAACGTCCATACACTGATCCTAAAGCTTGTATAATATTGCATAGCAACATATATAATGTAGACGTTATAAATTTTGAGTTAAGGGCTAGCTCTGAAACATATATCTAATTCTAATTTATTTATTTATTTATATAATATTTAAGTTAAAAACAGGCATAAGTGACCCTAGATGTACCCTTGTTAGAGAAATGAATGAAAACAATTACAAACCCACAATATAATTTGAATGCTAGAAGAATATGACCATACAAATATCTCTGGTGTTTTATTTAGAAATCTCTAGTGTTATTGTTTTGGAGACTCGCTTTCGGTGTTGTGTGTGACAAGAATGTGCCACCGAAACTTAAAGATATGTTCTACAGAGTGGTGGTCAGACCGACTATGTTGTGTGGGGCTGAGTGTAGGCCAATCAAGATCGCTCATGTCCAGAAGATGAAGGTAGCAGAGATGAGGATATTGAGATGGATGTGCGGACACACCAGGTTAGATAGGATTAGGAATAAGGTTATTCGCGATAAGGTGGGTGTGGCCCCTATTGAGGACAAGATGCAGGAAGCGCGACTTAGGTGGTTTAGTCATGTGAGGAGGAGCACACACGCCCTGGTGAGGATGTATGAGAGGCTGACATTGGAGGGCCTTCGGAGAGGTAGAGGTAGGCCGAAGAAGAAGTGGGAGAGGTGATTAGGCCAAACATGTCGCAGCTTCAGCTGACCGAGGACCATGACCCTTGATAAGAAGGTGTGAAGGTCGAGGATTAGGGTAGTACGGTAGGTAGTCTAGAGTGTTTATACCAGTAGTATTGGTACGCAGTCTCGCATTCTGTTGGTAGCAGATTTTTATGACTAACCGTTGTTTTTATTCTGCTTTATATGGCTTTTTGGTGTTGTCCCTTCTTATCTATATTTTCATTAATGTGGTGCTTATGCTTTCCTGAGCCGAGAGTATAAGAAACATCCTCTCTATCCTCACAAAGTAGGGGTAAGATCTGCGTACACACTACCCTCCACGGACCCCACAGTGTGGGATAATACTGAGTATGTTGTTGTTAGTGTTATTATTTGAGAAGGGTCATGTAGCTGAAATAACAATTGAAAGGAACTACAAAGCCAAATCTCATGACCAATTCTAGTAAACTTTCTGGAATTAACTCAATGATACATGGGAAGATTCAATTATTTAGCCAGCATAAAAATTAACATGAGATCAAAATTAATAAACAGTCATCTAGCTAGAAAGAGCTACTGTATAAAAACTACATTAGATCAAACAACTAAACTGTCAATAAAGAAGATTAGCTAGAAAGAACTATGTGCAGTTGCCATAAGTTCAGCAGTAAAACATAAGCTTTTTAATGTTCTCAGTGAGTTTAGGTAAAGGAGTTGTCTTTGGTGGTGCAGGTCGAGAGATGTTAGAACTTCTTGTTAGAGTAGCCGAGTCCGAACGCTCGAGATATAGTCTGCCTCTGTATGCAGCAAGATGGGCATAGTAAGCTGGAGGCACCAGTGAAATAGGCTTGGTGCATCTCACAAATGTGTAGCAAAGGTTGTAAACCAACTTTTGTAGTTCATCAGAAGTGAACTGGTTTTCATCCCATAAAACATGGTAATGAATTGGCCTGCTTGTTCCTTTTACACCCCAATGACTGCAGAGATAGAAGTCAAATTCTCTTGGATGTGTGATCACACTATCGACAACTGTACCTGGTGGGATGTTTTCATTAAAGAACTGGTTTCTAGTTGACGACGGATCAAGTTCACATGGAAATAGCCGAGTATGATGCCTTTTCTGAACGACCACGAAAGTAATGGGAGGTTTGTAACCTGGAAATCTCGAACATGCTACACGAATTGCTTGTAGCTCTTCTTTAAGTACTTTCAAGAACTGAGTTTCACTTACTCCATCCCTGAAGAAGATTATTCGCTCGGGGAGTTTTAGAAGCTCCTCGTAGAAATCATCAAGAATTTCCCCGATCATTGTGCTGAGATCTTGAATGATCTCCTGCCTATGTGTTTGGGACCTCATTCTGGAGACATACTTGTTGGCTGCTGGCCAATTCACATTACCAACTATAGCAGCAACCGAGGGGCTAGAATCATCAAGTGGGTGTGGATGAGTGACGTCCGCACCCATAAAAATAACCGGACCATCGTGTTTGAAGAGCCGTGGTATTTGAGAAGGCAATGAATTGTACAATGCAACTGTGCATCCCCCAACTTTGGCATTGATCTTGAGAGCCAAATTTGCCAAAAACTGTGAGCTATGTTTGCCAAGGTTTGGGTACAAACAGCATTGGGTTACAACCCCGATGTTTGTCTCAGCGATTCTTTTCAAGTCGGCATATCCTTTGTGTTTTTTCTCCATCACACAAATAACAAGTTGGAGATTGCTAAATGAAGCTCTTTGTAGCTTCTTGAGTTTGGTTTCTAGGTGTTTTACATTGTTGAGCAAATTCATGGGTTCAAACTGGGGGTTAAGTACTGTATTCTTGTTAAGGAAAATTCCCAATTGCTCACACCTTTGACATAACTGGTTTATGAATTTTGGTATGTTGGACTTCTGATCAGAGGTCCCACCAAAACTCATTAGCGCCCATCTCTCAATTCGAGTACCTTCGAATACATGGCTGTCCAAAAGATTCCACTGTCTATCATGACGGGAAGGAATAAGATCTCTAACCAGACCGCGGTCCCCTAGTTTAAGCTTAGGAGGCTGAAGAATTCTCCCATACAATGGAGTCATTTCTCTTGAGATTTGGAGTTTGAAGTCCCTAGCGTGATTTCCACTGTCAAGAAAAGAACCAATCTGATACTAAGGCACTATCAAAAAGAAAAATATAAGCAATACAAAAAGGAGGTAACATGCAGCAGAAATTACCTTGTTGGTCCAACCGATCCTGTCACGATTCCATCTATAATCGCCTTTCTTTCCCTTGGCCTTTGACATCCCATTTTGAGTATTCTTGCAGTCTGATCATCAGAAAGCTTCCCAAGAAACTTTTGTCCTTCACAAATCATACAAAGTTCCATAGGAAGATAACAAGGTTTACTTCTGCTAATCTGCAAGCACGGCAAGTTCCTATATTGTATGTCATAGTTATAATGATCCTTGAAGTAGTTTACTATTCTTAGAATTTTTCCATCCCTATCCTGAAAGCAGAGGTTCTCCGTGACTTCCTCAGTTAAGCTGCAAATACGATATCTCTGAACCGTCTCTCTGTGACAAACAAACACCCTTATATTCTTTAATGCCTTCTCTACCTCTTTCTTCTCTTCATTCGTCAAGCCTCTCGTTTTCCTCTGAGAAATGCCGCGGAGAAAGTCGAGGCGCTTTTCCAAGTAAGGGATCACTCCAATACTCTCATGGAAAGCAGTCACTGAGAAATCAACATTGAGAGCAAGCCCTTGTTGAGTTGGTCTAAGACTCTGAAAGAACCCCCTTAGCGCCACCGCTCCGCCACCAATATCTTTTTCTCCTCCCATACAACTCGAGTAAAAGGATCTCCCCGCTGTTATACACTTGTCCGTCGGACTTTCGCGCAACACAACATCTAATGCATGAAGATATTCCTGAGGAAGTGGACTCCAACCATCCCCTTCTTTATTCAAGAAGCTACTTAGTTCTTTCCCATCAAATTTAGATATTAGTTTAATGTTAACGCGGAAAAGCTTAATCTGCTGTCCCTCTATCTGCAACTTGTTGCCACTACTAGGAATTGGTAGGCTAATGTAACATTCAATCTTATTATTTTGAAATTCAATAGGGCTATATATAGTTCTTCCACCATCAAAAACAGGAAGAGCACCTGATAACACAAGAGAATGTTCCTCTACAAGTTTTTGTTTGATTAACCTAGCAACTTCCTTAGATGGATGAGGTGAAATTTCAACATCATAGTGGAAAATCTTCTGTAAAGGATCAAATTTGACAAGGAAATGATTAGCAAGAAGAGAGATTACTTGTCCTTCTACACCACCAGAATCAGGTCTTCTTGCCACCACAAAAGATTCTGGAGTGGTAGCAGTCTTGACCCTCAATAAATCCTTCTGTTTGGACACATCATTTTGCCTTTGCAGCACTTTTGAGGCTGTTTAATGAGTGAACACACTGTTAATGTCAAAAGAAAGTTTCATTCTTGGTAATAAACTGTGAACAAAACAGAACATGAAATACTAATAAAGAAGACAAGGCTACTTGTTTACATGCTTTTGCATATATTACTGTAAATAAGAAGTCTAAACAGGCTCAAATCCTTCTACTTTCTGCAGAAAAAAACTGATCTTTTCAACAATTATTCTGTTTAGTGAGTGACATCAAAAAAGGAAAAGATAAAAAACAGAATGTTAATGTAATGAAGTGCTCCTTTAATACTAACCAAAGAATGGATTCAAATAAACTTTGAACAAAGTAAGAAAAAAGTAAAACTCCACCAATAAAGAAGTAACAGAGAGCTATTATTTTCATACTTTGGCATATAATACAAAGTCTAATTATGCTCCAACACTTGCACTTTCTGCAGAAAAATCTCCACTTACTGAAAAGGGGTTTGAAAGAAGGTGAATTTACCTGTAAAGTATCGGAGTTTGGAATCAGAAGGGGTGGCAAGAAATGGCTGATTCTGCAAAAGGGTTGTTGATGTAAAGTTGTGATTTTGAGGGAAAGGTGGAGCAACAGCCACTTGCATAGGAATTGCAGGAGGCAGAGGAAGTAGAGCTGGGTATGTTTGGTATTGATTCTGATTACTACGAAAACCAAAAGCAATATACCGATTACTATTATTATGAGCATTATTATTATTATTATAATTAACACACCCTTTCACACTTGTTGGTTTAGAGTTGCATTTCTTGCTTCTATTATTTGACTCTTCAGTTTCTTCCATAACTTCAAGAAATGAGCAAAAAGAACAAGAAATGAGCAAAAAGGCTTCTTTGCATGTAGAAAGAGAGAGAGAGGAAAAGGAAACTGAGATATCGGAATAATGGAATACTTCTGTTGATAATAAGTACCAGTAAGGAAGCAGAACAGTAGTTATTGCAGAGAGAAAAGGGGGGTGGGGGGGGGGAGGGATGAAGAGGGTAGGGTAGGGGTGGGGGTAGGGGTGAGGAAGTTGGAATTTAGTTCATGTGGTTTCCCGAGTGAAGTTCAGAATGAGAGTATGATGCAGGTGGAATTTCATACAAAGGGGAAAAGGAGGAAAAAAAAATAAGGTACACAAACATTACTAAAGAAGGGTATATATCTATTATGATTTCTTGAAACTATGCAATCTTTGTGTATAGTGTTATGGTATTAGTGTAATGAATGAATATACTTTTGGTGTTCCTTTTGACTCAGTTCAGTACTTTAACTTAGTAAAGTGTTCAGCATTTCTTGCCCTTTTTCTTTCTATGGTTGAATTTCACTTAGTCAAATGAAGTGGGAAAAAGAAAAAGTCTTAATTTCACTCCATATTCATTTTTTGTTACTTAATCAACATACAACAACGCTTTTAATCCATCAATCAATAAGATTCCCAATCAACACTTAATTAATACTCCGTCCGATTTATAAAAGGTTATTTTTCAATTTTTAGCACGCTCTTTAAAAAAATAACTAATTCCTTAGAGAAAAAAGGTATTTTGACTAAATCACTCTTAATTAAAATTTGCATATTGTTAACTTGACAAATTGAGATATGTAAATAAGGACAAATTTTGGAGTAATAAAATTAATTCTTTCTTGATTATATAAAAAAACACTTATTTTAGACAAAAATAAAGAGATAAAAAAATCATGGAACGGAGTGAGTATAAGAAAAATAAAAATATTGTGCTTATCGACATAATTGTCGTCGTCTTTCCATTGATTAAATGTGATAATGCGATAAGTTTAGTGCTCATACATCATATCTTGAAGATAATTGCAGGCCTTGAAAACGATTATACAATAGAAAGAGAAGTAATCAGCATATGAGACAATATAGCCTCCAATTTTGGCGTGATTTTGTTCATCAAATTGTTTCATGATTTAATCCCTCTATAATGATAAGATAAGATTAAACAAGATGATAAAACTTGATTAAATTCTTTAGCGGGTATTATGCCCTCTACATAGATTCTATCCTAGGTTCTCTTCTAAACTCCATATGATGAAAAGGGCTACTAAAAGTCATAGGGTTTCTTTTTACTATTTAACATGAGAAAAAGCAAATATAAAAGTGAGAAAATGGAAACTTCTACACCCTTTGGTTACATTAGACCACTCTAAGAACTCTTTTTAAAGTTCTAAAAAGTTTCATTCTAAAAAATATACATAGCACAGCAGGCAATGACAGAACATAACTTTATTGACTCCACATTAGTTATAATAATTAAATAATTTCATATCTCAAGAATACTTTTTCAGGTCTATCCCTATTCCCATACCCACAAAAAATTTAATTAGTGGTTCTCCAAGATTAACCCTAATAGTGCACTCAAGATGTGTACTAGTTATCGATGAACTAGGTTGAAAATAATAATATTTGACTAAAATTTTAGTATGGACGAAAATATTAGGTAATTTTTTATATTTATAAGTCGTTATGGACGGAATTACCTAATACTTACTTTGGTGTGAGATAACATGTACCACTAAAATACTCACAAGTTAACCTGAACACGGTTATAAAAAGAAAACTAAGACTAGTAGCTCTTAAAAGATAATCCAAAGATTGATTCTCACGCATCATAATAATCATCTTTCATAAAGGGATTGAGCTAAACTTCATTATGTTCCTTATCTTGCTTGTGCATTGACATTATGCATTACACTTCCCACTTTTAGCCTCCCTTTTGCCCCAACTTTTCTCAACATGTTTGATGATGGTGTGGTGAGGAGAGTTCGGAACCAAAATGTTGTTATTTTGGACTCAAAAGATACAAATAGGTGTAAAAAAAAAAGTGACCATAATATATATAACGCCAGAAAATCTGGCGCTATATAATAACGGTAACTGCACCGTTAATGTATAGCGCCAGGTTTTCTGGCGTTATATACTGACACAGTGATATAGCGCCAGAAAACCTAGCGTTATATCCTTTTTTCCTGACCCCAGTAATAATAGTAGAGTACAATAATTCTAAAGCGTATAGTGCCAACTTATTTGGCGCTGTATATGTAAAAAAAAAAAAAAAATTCCCGGCTCTCCATTTTCTATATAAAGAGGTTAGAATCGCATAGAAATGCATTCAAACATTTTTTTAACTCTTGTTGAAACGTCTGTTGTTGTTAAATTCTCCAGCATTTTTTTATTATGTCTGAAGAGCGTAGGATAAGAGTTTCATTATATTGGGGTGGTGAGGTTGTGATGGATAATAACTCCGTGGGCTACAGTTTACCTGCTAAGTGTCATGTTAAATTGCCACTGACAATGGAGGACGATACATTGATATCGTTGTTATGCAAAAAAATGAGTGTGAGGAAACGTTCGGTGATATTTAAAGTAACCGGAAGATATCCTTATTCCGTCACTCCACAAGGGGTTGCTTTTTACTCGGAGTTTAACATCGACGATGATGAAACTTTGAGTGATTTTTTGAGGACTCCGGACGAATGTCGGGATTTTCTTGTAATCACAATGTTGGAGATGTACGTGAAGGTCGAAGACGTTCCAAAAAATGAGGTTGTGCGTAGTAGAGATAACCCCCAGTCATCGGGGGGTTATTCTGGAACAGTTTTTGCCGGACAAGTTCCGGATGAAAGAGTTATCTTTGATTTAAACTTATCACCGCCGGTGAATGAGCAGCGAGAAAATAATTTATACCCTACTTTCCATAACTCACAAGACGAGTGGTAAATTTTAATTTTCATTTGTGTTAATTATGTATATTTTTGTTGTATTGAATTTGTATTAACGCTCACATATTTAATAGGGGGTACCGGCCGGATATGAATTTTACAAGTGGCCCATCCGGTAGTCATCACCTAATTGATAACGTCCATCATGGAATTTTATCACATTACGACTTGTAAGTGAAGTGATTTACGCAAAATATGGAAATCATTTATTAATTTAGTAGCTTATATTTTTGTTGGTTGTGCAGTGAAAACGAGCAAGTTGAACTCACTCAATTGCCCGAAAATGATGTATTACATCGGGACCTGGCAGATGCACAGAGTGAGGAACAGAACAGTGATTACGATAACAATGCGGATGAATCCGGGGATGAGACATCCTTTGCTCGTGAGGATGGTGATGCAGAGAATGAGGAGGAAGGACCTGATTTGAAGAGAGACCCCCCTAGACGAAGAGTGTATGAGTCCGAAGTGCCGTTTCATTCAAGAGAGATTCCTTACATTGATAACTTGCCAACCGTGCCGGATGTGGAAGCTCTCACAAGGGATTTTTATGAAATCCGGACAGCAATGTGGGATGAGTCTAGACCAACGGTGCTTGCAAAGGGGATGCTTTTTCCTGATAAAGCGCGCCTAAGCAAACGTTTAAATGCACAACGTAAAAGAGTGTCATGAGATGCATGTATGGGAGTCAAGTCCGACGGTAACAAGGTTGTTTGTCGCAGGTGGTTTTGGCCATGTAATTGGGATGTTGCTGCGACCAAGAGAGAGACAGGTATGTGGAAAGTGGGTAAATACATTCCCACCCACACATGCGAAATGGACACATTCAACGGGAATCACTTCAACTTGGATATTGACTTGATTTCTCTTGTTCTTATTCCACACATCGAACAGTCCATAAAGTATATAATCAAAGAGTGCATTACATCAGTCAGCAGGAACATGGCCATACCATTACTAAAAGAAAGGCATTCTCGGGTGCAAATGAGCGTTTGAAATAGTGTATGGTAACTGGGATAAGTCATTTGCAGATCTCTCCTAGGTTACATGGCTGCACTACAGCATTTTAACCAGGGACGGTTGTTGAGTGGAAGCTTGAGCGAAAGTGCAGGTAACCAGAATATATATTCAATTACGTGTTCTGGGCGTTTTATACCAGCAATTGATGGTTTTTCGCATTGTCGCCCCGTAATATCCATAGACGGCACTCATGTCTATGGAAAGTACGATATCAAGCTGTTATTAGCCGTGGCAGTAGATGCTCAATGGACAGATATTTCCTCTAGCTTTTCTATTGTGCCAATGAAAGCCAAGAGACGTGGACGTTGTTTTTGAACCATATGAAAGAGCACGTTGTGAAAACAGCGTTCGGTATCTGTCTAATATCTGATCGGCACGGTGGTTTCTTAAGTTCTGTGAGAACTTGCCTGCATGGCAAGAACCTTATGCCTACTTGTTACTTGTGTTAGGCATTTGAAAGCCAATTTCCAGAAGGCATAGTCCCATAAGGATCTGCATGATTTTGATTGTGGATGGAGCAACAGGACCACCAATAACATAATTCCGGAAGGGCACATGGAAATATTCAGCAGAGACGAGGCAGCCTATCGTGGTAATTGCGGACCATTGACCCGAAAAAAGTGGACTTTGCATGCGGATGGTGGCAGACGATGGGGAACTCTGGACTACAAATGTGTCAGAGTCTTTCAACGGGTTTATTTGAAGTACGGCAGAGGATTGCCTGTACGCCAGGGTGCGGATGTCTTCTCAAGCAAATGGCGGAGAGGTTTGTTGAAAGGTCTCGGCTGCAACGTTCATTGATGGAAAGGGGTGTTGAATTTGAGCCAGTGCCGATTGACGAGATTGAGAATACAGCGACGAGCACATTGGCATTCATTTTTGCAGTATGATAATGAAAGAAATGTTTTTGAAGTTCGCATCGCTATCCATCAAATCGGGGTAATAATGTGCATACTGTAAATGAATCTGCAAGGTTATGCTCTTGTGGAAAATGGTTCATCTACCACATGCCTTGCTCACATGCCATCAAGTGCTTTCAACAAGTTGGTTTAGGTGCAACCAACTATGTTGATCGACATATAGTGTTTCCAGTACCTAAACAACATATATGTGGTCAGTTGCAGCCACTGGGTGCTGAGCATTATTGGCTCCTGAACCATTTAAAATGGTGTGTAACAAGTCCTATTTGCGTAAAATACAGGTGCAGAAGAGAACGCGTATACGGAACAAATGGATGTTAGTGATACAGTTTATGCGCGAAAATGTGGTATATGCTCGCAAACAGGACACGACGTAGAAAATGTCCTTTGGGTGGCAACAGTAATCAAGCTCGGGGTGGGTTTCTTCTATGGTACCTAACTACCCATGAGTTGATGTTGTAATAATTAGTTAATATGTGTAATGTTGCCTGATTTATGAAATAAAATTATGCTTGTAATAAAATAATTTTTTTCCAAGTCCAGCACATATACCACTCTTCTATATATAAGAAAATAAAGATGCTTTGACATTAACATAATTCAACTTTCACAATATTTGGTTTGATTCTAGATAATGGAAGAAATATCGGTCCACTTATTTCACCCTTTTTTCTTTTTCGTTATTTTTTCCTCTAGGAATATTTAAATGTAACACGGAATTTCCATTTTAGTATGTGTGTGTTGTCTTGTCGAACTGAAAAAGCTGATCAACTGGCATAAAGTAGTCTTATTAACATTCATTGATTAAACGCTAAATATAGCGCCATTATACCTGGCGTTATGTGTGTGTTGTCTTGTCGAACTGAAAAAGCTGACCAGCTGACATAAAGTAGTCTTGTCAACATCATGATATTTAACACGCAAAATATAGCGCCATTATACCAGGCGTTATGTGTGTGTTGTCTTGTCGAACTGAAAAAGCTGACCAGCTGACATAATTTTTAATAACTTAATTGTACAAATTATCATTAATAATTATGTATTTTTTTTATAATTTAAATTCATATTTTTTAATAACTTAATTGTACAAATTACTTACATATGGGTTCCGGGCTCGATATTTTGAGGCCCAGTGGTACCAAACTATCAATAATAGTCATATATTTTTTTTATAATTTAATTTATAATTTAAGTTCATATTTTTTAATAACTTAATTGTACAAATTACTTACGTATGGGTTCCGGGCTCGATATTTTGAGGCCCAACGGCTATATGTTTTTTTATAATTTAAATTCATATTTTTTAATAATTTAATTGTACAAATTACTTACGTATGGGTTCCGAGCTCGATATTTTGAGGCCCAGTG
Source organism: Nicotiana attenuata (assembly GCF_001879085.1). Classification (NCBI taxonomy): domain Eukaryota; kingdom Viridiplantae; phylum Streptophyta; class Magnoliopsida; order Solanales; family Solanaceae; genus Nicotiana; species Nicotiana attenuata. The sequence goes on along the minus strand of NW_017672033.1, from coordinate 119,935 downwards.
GCACCAAACTATCATTAATAATCATATATTTTTTTTATAATTTAAATTCATATTTTTTAATAACTTAATTGTACAAATTACTTACGTATGGGTTCCGGGCTCGATATTTTGAGGCACAACGGCTATATGTTTTTTTTATAATTGAAATTCATATTTATTAATAACTTAATTGTATAAATTACTTACCCATGGGTTCCGGGCTCGATATTTTGAGGCCCAGTGGCACCAAACTATCATTTATAGTCATATATATTTTTTTATAATTTAAATTCATATTTTTTTAATAATTTAATTGTACAAATTACTTACGTATGGCTTCCGGGCTCGATATTTTTGAGGCCAGCGGCTATATTTTTTTTTTTATAATTGAAATTCATATTTTTAATAACTCAATTGTATATATATATATATATATCCATATTTTGAGGATCGAAATACCAGTATAAGATACTAAAACAAAAGGAATTCTAAGCTAAAATACTACACATTACTACGCTACAAGGCTCTAAATTTTACTACGCTAAAAGGGTCTACGTTTTACTACGCTAAAAAGGTCTAGATTTTACTACGCTAAAAAATAAGCTAAACTAAACATAAACAGCAAATAAATTTAATTGCAAATAAAACACAAAACGGCATGAAAGCACATATATATAAATGAGAATATTAACAGACAAATTTATTTGACAAATTTATATTTTTATATAAAACAGTAAAATTAAATCCGGATAAATTTAAGATGCTAATTTCGAAAAAAAACACAAACCGAAATAGAACACATATAAATCAAATAATATGCATTATTATAAAAGTTTCAACTTAAAATAAATCGAAATACCTCGATTTAGAATTTTCGAAAAGTAAATAGATCGAATTTTTGAATCCGAAAGCGTGAATCAACAATAACAAAAAGCTCTACTCGAGTGTGGGACCTACGTTCTTCAAGTTTTATGTGCCGGGGGGACCCAAATTTTTTTTTTATTTTTTATAATGGCGGACAGTGGGGGGGGACCAGGTTTTTGGATAGAGGACTAAAATAATGGTGAAGAAGAAGACGGGTGAAGAAGATGGAGGGTTTTTTATTGAGGGATATAACGCCAGATTTTCTGGCGCTATATCACTGTGTCAGTATATAACGCCAGAAAACCTGGCGCTATACATTAACGGTGCAGTTACCGTTATTATATAGCGCCGGGTTTTCTGGCGTTATATATATTATGGTCACTTTTTTTTTTATACCTATTTGTGTTTTTTGAGTCCAAAATAACAACATTTTGGTTCCGGACTCTGGTGAGGAAGGGCCAATTCATGCACTTAGGAAAAGGAATGATTTCTTTTTGTTTTTGCTTTTTTTTTTTAATGTTTCTCTCTATCTGTGTCAAACCTTTTTAATTTTCAAGGATGAACATGGGGTGGAATTTGGTAGGGACAATATCATTAGTGTAAAACTTGGGTTTTCAAACTCTTTTATTTGTTGGACCACATGCTATCCAATTTGAATCCTCTCTTTGTTTGTGATGATATATATATCCTTAGAATATGGACAACAAGAACAATAGTGGTCAAATCCTAAAACATACAACTTTGACTTGTGACATATGGCTTAGTCAAAATTTTCTTTTTTCATATTTTATTATAAAAGATATAATATCCCTAACTACAAAAGAAACCTCCAATTATTAAGAAAAGATCTGAAATTTTGATTTTTTAACATCACCTATTTCTTGTCATTTCTTGATATTAATTATTATGCTAAAGCGTATTGCCTTTTGCTTTGCTTCTTCTTTAGCGGTGGATTCAGGGCTGGAGAATAAAGGGTATCATACAACATCGTTTCATAAAATATTTTCCTTATCTATTTGTGTAAATATTTTCAAAAGAAAAATCAATGTGGATATATGTAATATATGCCGACATTATTATATAAAATAAATATTAATTTGAGACTGAAACAAAATTTCAATGGATATATCGTTTTATTTACTACACTATCTGTGTAATGTATTTGTTAGACAAAGGTTCCTCTTTATTCTTTGTATGTTATGAGTTACTCTTTGATGGTAGGACCTAAAAATTCTTTTCATTTGTTTCCTTACTTTATAGTATAATACTTGTGTACTTATAAATGGCTATGTTCTCCTATTGGAAGTTTCTCCATCACCACTGGCCAAGAGAGAAGTAGCGGTTAGGTGCTTTTCCTTGTCAGTTTGCCTTTTTTATTTATTTTTTCCTTGTCATTTCTTTTCTCATGCCAAACGAAGTCAGTAACCCAAACATATGTTGTATCCTAGTCAACAAATAGAATTTAGCAAGAAATTCTGCGTGTCCATGAACGTTATTAGAGACAAAAGAAAAGAAAATTTTATCACAGCCATTCTGGTCCAATTATTTATGCTTGTATGAGTAGTCCAATTTTTTTAAAAAAAATCTAAACATTAAAAATACTAACCATTGAGTTGGATATATAAAATACATAGAATAACACTTCAAAATTCAAAAAGAAACATCAAATAAAGATCCTAGAAAAAATTAGACATATATATTAAATTAAAGATTTATGAAAGAAATCTGAATTTCAGAAGAAAGACTAACTTTTCTTTTTTGCTAACTAAATTATTTTATTAATCACCAAGTAGCAATTACAAAACTATAGCATAGCTAACACAGCTTGCTATTCTTCTCTATACTCATCTTACTATACTACCTAGAAATATAGGCTATACACAAAAGATTTGTTTCTAACACTAACTATATAGGCTATTTCCTTTGAAATCTGCTCCCATGTTATGTTTTTCTTCTCAAAGATACGTCTATTTCTCTCTATCCATATGTGGTAAGCTACTTCTGCATATATCATTCTAAACACCTGCGCATGCTGAGTTTTCCCTTTAGCTTCAGAAATTGACCGTTTTAGGAATTGCTGCCAATTGCCACCTCCCAGAAATTTCCTACCAAGCCAGCTACACATTTTACTCCATACTTGATTAATATATTCACACTGCCCAAACAAATGGTCTCTTGTTTCCACTTCTTTTCTGCACATTGCACATTCTGTATCAACATTAATCTTCCAGTTTGCTAGCCTGTTGCATGTCATCAATCTTCCCTGTACCATGAGCCACACTATAAACTTTGCCTTTGGTCTTGCTGCATTGTGAAACATCAATGGCTTCCATTCCATCCTTCTGTAGTCACCAAGCAAATGAAGGTATATTTGTCTAATCATGCTTTTTTTCTAGTTTGATAAAAACTGCCCAGCTTCCAGTACACTATGCGCCTCAATTACTTTTCTTACCATCCAACATGCTTGCTGAGGTATTGACATTGTACTCATTTGTTGATTTTTGATATAGTAAGTATGAATCCAGCGGATCCACAACTTGTCTTATTTATGAGCTAGATCCCAGCAGGTTTTGGCAATAGCTGCCTTGTTCCACAATTTCAGATTAACTATATTAAGTCTACCTCCTGCCTTGGGTAAACAAACTTTATCCCAGGTTATCAAAGCCTTCTTTGTGATCTCATTTGCCCCAGACCAGACATAGGACCTGCATATCCTCTTTACCAATTTAATCACCTTTGTTGGCAGGATAAACAGTTTTTCCCAAAAAGCCTGAATCCCAAACAATACGCTTTGGACTAACTGGACTCTCCCTGCATATGATAGAGTCTTAGCAGCCCAAGAAGTAATCCTTTTAATCATTTTATCAATAAGAGGTTGCCATTGCATTAAACTCAGTTTCTTTGTGGATACGGGAACTCCTAGATACTTGAAAGGTAGTTCACTATTTGCAAGTCCCAGCATCTGCAGGATTTGCTGCCTTTCTGCCACAGGAACACCTCCAAAATAAGCTTCACTTTTACGAAGATTTGCTTGTAAACCTGAGACTTGAGTGAACTGATTGAACTTCTGTTGGATTGCTTTCACTGTCTTCAAATCACCTCTAGCAAATATGTCACGACCCCGGTTCGCCCTCCATGAACCATCGTGACGGCACCTAGTCTCTACGACTAGGTAAGCCTAACAATGCGGAAAATAAATAACATTTGCGGAATAAATAATTAAAACCCGAAATAGTGAAATAAAACAGTATTTGAAATGCCGCTCGGCATACACAATATCAACTCTCGAAACTAGTAACACTTCCCAAAACCCGGAATCTCATGATCACAAGCTCTTGAATGTCTACAAGTATCTAACTCCAGAATATCTAACAAAGAAAGGAAATACAGAAGGGCTAATACTTAAGGGAAGAGTAGAAAGGGACTCTTTGGTCTGCGGACGCGGCAGATATACCTCGGAATCTCTACAAGCGCCTTGCCTCAAGCGTGATAAGTCTGAGTCGTAGTACCTGGATCTACACATGAAAAACATGTGCAGGAAGGGCATGAGTACACCACAGCGGTACTCAGTAAGTGCCAAGCCTAACCTCGACCGGGTAGTGACGAGGAAGGTCAGGGCCCTACTAAGATTAAATGAAACATAACATATAACAGAATAAGATAAGACAGTACAGTTGAAAGCTAACAGTAAGAATTTAATACAGGAAAAATAAAGATAAAGACAACTGAAACAGAGACAAAAATAATCACAAGGAATACCACTCTTCACAAAGATAATAACCGGGGATCTCTTGGTATCCCGAGGATCTCTTAGTATCCTCAATATACGCTAGGGATCTCTTGGTATCCTGAGGATCTCTGGGTATCCTCAATATATGCTAGGGATCTCTTGGTATCCCGAGGATCTCTGGGTATCCTCAATATATGTGTTGGGGATCTCTCGATATCCCGCACTTCAGTTCAAATCTAGAATACGTACAGAGGATCTTCTGGGATACCGTCTCGTAGTCCCAAAGTAAAACACACAGCAATAACACGAAGAATACTCAATTAAACTCAACTTCATACCAAGGTAAAACAGGTAATTCTAACCTAGCATGCTTCACATAATACAAATAAAACAGTTTAAGCAGATAAAGCAATTAACTCAATTAGACATGCTCCTCTAAGCTAGCAGCAGGCTTAAATTTCAAGTAATGTAAGCAGGAAAGGAAAAACACAATTAAAGCTACTTTAGCGAAAACAGGATTTTCAAAAATTAGCACAAGTACGCACTCGTCACCTCACGTACCAGGCATTTCAATTATCACAGTACCAATCCAAAGGGGAATGTCCCCCACACAAGGTTAGACAAGCCACTTACCTCGAACCGGCTCAAAATCAACCCGAAACCACGTTCTTGCCACGAGTACTCGATTCCAAATGGCCCAAATCTATTCAATTCAATTGCATAATGTAAATAACACTTCAAGTAACTGATTCTACAATTAAATTCTAAGCTAATACGCGAAATTAGGTAAAATGACCAAAACGCCCTCCGGGCCCCCGACTCGGAATCGGGTAAAATTTACATTTTCAGAATCCTCATACTCTCACGAGTATAACCATACCAAAATTATTCAAATCCAATGTCAAATACCCAGTCAAAACTCAAATTCTAGGTCTAAGAACTTTCTTCTAATTTTTCCCCAATTTTCATCTCCAATTCGAAATTAAATGACAAAACTAGCAATAGATTAATGGAATACAACTATAAAGGGATAAGGAATTGTTACCCAATGATCTTCTCTTCAAAAATCCCACAGAATCGCCCTCTCCCGAGCTCCAAATCAATTTTTCTAACTTTTGAAACTAAACCCTCGAAATCCTATTTTTCTGCCCAGCAAATCAGCTTTTATGGTCAAGTGTGGTCCCGCTTCTAAGGAAAGACAACCACACCTGCAAAAACTCATTAATTCCAAAATCCGCACCTGCAACCTATTTACCGCATCTGCGGTCACGCAGGTGCATGGACACTTCCGCACCTGCGACTCCTAGCCTCTCCTCATCTGGCCGCTTCTGCGGCTTAACTAAGCATCTGCGGGAGTCACATATGCGGCCTCTCAACCGCATATGCGGTTATGACAGCAGCCCAAAGAACTTCAGCCGCCAACTCCAAGTTCCAACTTCCCGTTAACCACCCGAAATCATCCCGAGGCCCCCGGGACCTCAACCAAAAGCACAGACAAGTCATATACCACTATCGAAACTTATACCAATCCTCAAAACACCTCAAACAACATCAAATCAACCAATTAGCATCGAATTCAAGCCTAAGAATTTCGAAACTCCCAAAATACGCTTTCAATCAAAAAGTCTATCAAACCTCGTCCGAATGACCTGAAATTTTGCACACATATCACATTCAACACTACGGAGCTACTCCAACTTCCGAATTCCATTCTGACCCTCGGATCAAAATCTCACTATCGAACCGGAAACTTCAAAAATTCAACTTTCGGCATTTCAAGCCTAAATTAGCTACGGACCTCCAAAATACAATCCGAACATGCCCCTAAACTCGAAATCACCCAACGGAGCTAACGGAACCATCGGAATTCCATTCCGAGGCCGTCTTCATACAGTTCTGACTACGGTCAAAATTTCCAAAACTTGAGCTCTCATTTAGGGAGTAAGTGTCCCAAAACTCTCCGAAACTCCAAATAATTCCTCCCGGCAACTCACAATAGCAGAAACAAACACGGGGAAAGCAGTTAATAGGGGATCGAGGCGTTAAATTCTAAAAACGACCGGCCGGGTCGTTACAAAATAGTAGCAAGTCATCTGCAAAGCTTAGGTGAGTGATCCCAAGCTTTGCACACCTAGGGTGATATTTGAACTCTTTCTCCTTCTTCAAACTAGCCAGATTCCTGCATAGGTACTCCATTGCAATGGCAAATAAGTATGCTGACATAGGGTCACCCTGTCTCAGTCCTTTTGCAGCATTAAAAGGTTTTGTTGGTTCACCATTAACTACAATTGAGTAGTTAACTGTCTGGACACACTCCATAACCTAGGATATGAACAGCTGGGGAAATCTTAGTTCCTCCATCACTTGCTTCATGTAATGCCACTCCACAGAATCATATGCTTTTTGAAGATCTATCTTAATCATACATCTAGGAGATAAGTTTTTCCTAGTATAAGCCTTCACCAGTTCATGTGCCAATATGATATTATCTGCTATCTTCCTCCCAGGTATGAATCCTGCTTGAGCTTCATTGATCACTGCACCAATAACACCTTGTATCCTTGCTGCTAGAACCTTGGATATCAGTTTATACAGGACAATGCAACAGGCTATAGGTCTGAATTCTTTAACAGTTTTAGGCTTAGAAACCTTGGGAACCAAAGTTATAGCTGTACAGTTTATGGCTCTATACAACTTTCCAGACTTGAAGAAATCCATAACAGCTTCCACGACTTCATCTTTAACAATAGGCCAAGCTTTCTTGAAGAAAAATGCATTGTAGCCATCCACACCAGGTGCTTTATCATCACCTATAGAGCACAACCCTTCATAGATTTCTTCTATAGTCACATCTCTGCATAACTCAATTCTTTGTTGTTGGGTGAGTTTAGCTCCATTACACATAACTATTTTATCTATAGCAGAAAGTGTTTGGGCAGCAGTTCCCATCAGTGATTTATCGAATTCAACTATCTCTCTTTGGATACTTTCTGCATCAGTTATCCTATTGCCACTAATAGCTTGCAACTCTACAATTTGCTTTCTTTCGCTCCATTCTGTTATTACAACAGAGAAATATCGAGTATTAGAGTCACCCAATTGAATCCATTTTGCCCTGGCTTTTTGTTTCAAAGCTCCTTCTTCAATCATACTCCATTTCTCCAAATTCTGAATCAACTCCTCCTTTCATTAACATATCATAATTGCTATCAGCATCTATGATTTTCTACATATGTTCCGGTTCAATTCTGCCCAGCTCTATCTTCTTTTTAATAAACTTGAATTCCTTTACATTAAGTTTCTTCAATACTATCCTCAATGCTTTGAGTTTCATCCACACATTCTGCATTTTCTGCCTGTGAAACTTCTGGTTCCAGATATGTTGTACATCATACATAAATCTCTCATGATCAGCCCAAACATTAAAAAATTTAAAAGGAATTTTTCTTTTTCTCTGTATCTCATTAAATGTCAAACACATAGGAGCATGATCAGATATAAATGGTAGCTTATACACAGTTGCTATATGCCCCCATAGCATCATCCATTCATAGTTTCCAAAGATCCTATCTATTCTGCTCCATATTCTGTCTCCACCATCCTGCTTGTTGGACCAAGTATAATAGTCACCTTCCCAGTTCAGTTCATTCAGCTTTAACTCTTGAATACAATTGCTGAAGTCTTGAGTTTCAGCTTTTGTAACTAGATTTCCATGCTTCCTATCTTGCAATTGCAAAACAGCATTAAAGTCTCCCCCAATTATCCAAGGAATGGTTGTCACTTGATCTATTTCTTTTAGATTATCCCATAATTGCCTCCTTTTTTCAAGTGTATTATACCCATAGACTATAGAGACTGCATATTCTTCATCATTCCTAGCATTTGTGACAATAGTGAACAACCTGTGCTTCTACTTTAATCAGCTTCACTGTATAGTAGTTCGAATCCCATAGAATCCATATTCTACCATTTATTGCAGCATTGTAGTTATTAATCATCTCCCATCCAGGTGCTATGTGATGGCTAACTTTTCTAGCCTTATTCTCCTTAACTCTTATTTCAATGATCCCTGCTAGTTTAATATTTTTGGTTTTCAGATAATTCTTCAGCTCCTTCCTCTTATACCATTTATTGATACCCCTAACATTCCGGATTATCCACTTCATTTATTGAGTTTTAGATCCCCCACCTCTATCATGAGGTAAGTAGAGCTTCCACTTGTACTTGCTGTTCCTCTTTTTGCACTGCTTTTACTAGGTTGTGGAGTTAACCTGGGAAAGCTTTCAAGACTAAAATCCAAGGCTTGGTTTTTCCCCTTATCCACTGTCTCTGTGCTAGTGCTCCCTTTATCCCCAATTGACTGATATTGTCTTGCTTGTTGCATTTGCTCTGGTGAACATTGCTGGGATCCTTCCTTGTCAATTTCTGTTGGTCTATCTATCACTCCATTTGTTTGAGGCACCTCTATATCAGCTGGTTTTGCCTGTATATGTTCTACCTTCCTTACATCATTTGTAACAGGCCCTTTGGTTCTCCACTCATAGGTAACTTTCTTTGCCTCACTTCTTCTTTTTGGTTGTATCTCCTTCTGTTCCTTAAGTCCTTGATGAGTATGACATATATGCCCTATAACTTGGCATTTGTCACAATACACTGGCCTCCATTCATAGATTATATCCTGTTGAAACATTCTTCCTCTAGGATCCATCACCATATTCTCAGTAGGCAAAGTTTTAGTCACATTTACTTCAATAAGCATCCTTGTATAAGAGATTCTTGTTTGCTTAGTGGTACACTCATCAACAAACAGAGGTTTCCCAACAACACTAACAATTTTACTTAAAGCTTCATTTCCCCAACAGCTCATTGGCAATTTTGGAAAAATCACCCATAGAGGAATATCAGTTAAGAATTCCTTGCTAATGTCAAAATCTGGAGACCAAGGCTTGAGAATTATTGGCCTATTTCGTATAGTATGAGGACCAGCATAAAAAATTCAATGCATATCAGATATACTTTGAAACATTATCACATAATAGCCATCTTCATGAAGAAACAAATCTGGTTCTGCAATATCAAGCCAGTGTTGAGCAATATACCTTTCCATAGCATTATATCCTGGATTTTCACCCACAATATAAGCAATCATCACCGCACTCCACCTCTCTTCTGCTTTCTTCACATTTTGCATCTCAAGTTGTACCACAGTTTGTCCATCTATAATCTGAGGAGGCACATATTTCAGAGCCATTCCATGAGTAGCAACTCGATTTTGTTGAAACAGATTTGACCATATTTTGTGCTCTGGTCGTCGATCTGTATGGTTCATCTCATTAGCCACTGAATTCACTTCATTTATGGGTCCATTGGCTTCCTCTCTTTGTTCAATTGTAGTCTCCTTGCTTTGTTTGACCTGCATCGCCACCTCTGTTACTGTTCCATTGGAGCTACCTTCAATTCCAGTAGTATCTTTCATCTCACTTTGCTTAGCTTGAATTGAAGTGCTTAGAGTCAGCTTTCTACTTATTTCTGAGCTACTTGATGGATCGATTTCACCCTTCCCTTCTCCAACTCCGTCGTGTTGCTCCGGTGTCTGCATGTCCTGTCCGGCCTTCGATTTGTTACTAACTGAGCTTCTATTGTTAGAGATCGGTATCTTAGGAACCTTCCTTGGTCTTCCTCTTTCTCTACCTTGCCCCTTAGCCATGTCAGCCACACTCGGCGCACGTTTAGCTAACGTGAGTTGAGAGCATGGTAAAGACGAGTTTAATATATTTTCAACTTTTGAAAGACTAACTTTTCATTTAAGGAGACAAGTCAACATTGTGGGGAAACAAAAAAACATACACCCTCCGTTTTAATTTGAGCTTTTCAGAGAAGGATCAAATTGACTAATTTTTTGTGTGAATTCGGACATAGATTCTTCAAGTTTAAAATTTATATATTGAGAAATTATATAAAAAATACTATAATTCACAATAAAAAATAATTTAAAATGTTAAAAATTAAATAAAATCTTATTTGACTTCCCAAGTAATAATAAGTTCATTCTTTTTTAAACAAAGTGAGGGGCTACATTCATTTTGGCATGCATTAATCTCTAAGTTAATATAGGTTTTCTTCTAACACTATTTAGAAGTGTGGTAGAGTGATAGAGAATTATCCAATATTTTTCATTGGAGGTTGGATTCAGGCCATGAGAATAAAAAATCTTTTGTCTTTCAATATGGAATGTAAAAATACTTTTTAGCCGGCCTTATTTGTTCACATTATGAAAGACTGAATTTTAATTATTTAGACCTTAAATATCAAGTGTGTTTAATTTAATCTGAAAATTATTTCGATTTCATTTAGTGAGTTTATTTTGTAATTTTACAACCACTTAAAATGTCTGAATAATTAAGATCTATAGCAAAGACTTAGAGCCCGTTTGGATGGACTTATTTTAAGTAGCTTTTAAGCCAAAATAGCTTTTAAGCCATAAGTTAGGATTTCTAGCTTTTGGCTTTTAGCTTATTTTTGTCATTTTAGCTTAAAAATAAGTGCTTAAACGTACTTTTTTTACTTTATCCAAACACTACAAATTGGCTTAAAAACACTTAAAATAAGCCAATCCAAACGGACTCTTAATTTCATTAAGATGCTATCATTCACATTCATACTTATTGCCGTTACTGCCCATCATTATTACCTACCACTATACTCAACCACCACCATACTCAACTATAATCGTCACTGCTATCATTATCGACTAGTATCAACCACCATCCCATCATTATCGACTACCCCCACCAACCACTGCACCATTATTAACTACCACCACCACCATCATCTTTAAGCATAATCACACCCACTTACCTCAACTACCACCACCAACCAGCTCGGCCACTATCATCAATCATAGCCGGCACTGTCCACCATTATAAACTACCACCATTGACTCTCACTTTCCTCAACTACACCTATCATTACCAATCACCACTAGCTACTATCACCACCATCAATCAAAACCACCACCAATCATTGTCTCCAGTCGGCATCCACGAGCACTATCATTAGTCATCACCATCACCAACTATCATCTAATTTTTTTTAAAAAATTATTAATAATATGTTAAATTAATTATTATTTTACTTGAATTTTTTATTTATTAATTTTTAAAATAAAAAATTTTATATATTCAAATATTTAAAAAATAAACAGTCATAATTATTTATTATTCAAATATTAGTAAACATATTAACATCAAGATGTATATTAAGATTCATACATTTTGATCTTAATACATATCTTAATATTCTGATGTGCATCAAATTCAAATATCGTAATCTATAATAAAACAAATGAGGAGTATGCATCTGAATTAGTAGTTGATAGTGAGTTCCCGTAAGAAATATTTAAAGAAAGATAATAATATCCTAGGAGAAAGACACAAATAAAATATTGGACAGGAGAAGGGAATAGTGACTAAAACCTAAGATTTAGGCAGAGAAAAGCACTCTGCTCCAGGTCTTGTGCCTATCAAAATGTATAACATGGAGATTCCATTTGTTCCCTGGTAAACTCCATGCACATTATAGAGTCCGTCTAAATGCCCATAAGATATAGTACTACCTTGCCGTTATTTTGTATCTTACATTTATTGCTCAAGTATAAAACCCTTTTATTTTAAGGAAACCACCTTCAGACTACCTCTTTAATTGTTCCCGCTGTTCATATTATTATCTTTCAATTCAAAAATGTTTTATGTAGATTTCTCGTTTAGCAAATTAAAAAAAAAAAAAAGAATTCTCGGTATTTACTTTAGAGCTTGGCTAATTTGAATTTGTCATAAGGCTCGTTAAGGAGGAAATGTTTTCTGTCACATTTTTTTGAATTATCAAAGCTTGAACCTAAAACCTGGATCTTATCTATTCCACCGCACCAAAAATAGTGTGTAGCGAGATCTACTTTTAAATAGTTTTTGTACTATTTTAATATGATAGAGTTGCAATTTAGTAGTATTTTTGTATATTTTTAAATTTTTAATTTTAATTGAAAGTAAAAAACTATTCTAAAAAACTATTCAACTTAGTTTCTAAAATTAAATCAAATTGACCGTTATATATATATATATATATATATATATATATGAATTTGTTATTGTCACGACTATTTTGAAACATTATTATTGCAATTATTACAACATTATGATTATTTTCACTGTTTCCATGTTCTTGGCAATGATGCAAACAGCATGTTCACTAAAGCTTGTGTTATGATGTTTGGAGGTTGATCTCTATAAGGTTGATGTGTTTAACGACAAATTATTCAGTTCACATATTAACATAAAATTTTCTTCTTCCTTTGTGTTTTGTGTTTTCTAGTACTTAAGTGCAGACATTGATAACATAGAGAAGATAGCTGAAGATCCTTGAAGAAAATAAGTATTGTATTAATGATGTCATATGCATAATGCTAATATTAATCTACCAAATAGTATATATATAATAAAATATATATGTACCCGTGTATAACACAAATATATAATTATAAATCACTGTTTTTAATAAAGTTTGCACAATAATTAACTTGTTGGAAACATAACAGGCTAGCTAGTAAATAGACTCATAAGAAGTTACCAACATCATGCAAATTGACGAGAGAAAAATGGGTTAGAGAGAGAGTCTCTAGCCTCTCTCTAAGCGCAAAACCATCTTCCACCTTCTGCTTCCCAAAACCAAAGACATGTTCCCCAGTGCTCCCAATACCCACCCAATCGAGGACCTTAACAGCATGGAAATCCCACCAGGCAGCTCGAGGGGAAACAACACATCTCCATCCAACATGTTCCTTAACTCTGCCCATCCAAATACGCCCCAAGTAAGCACAAACACCTATACCTCCCACATAACAAGTATGAACCCTAATATCCCCCAAACACCCAAACCACTGGAATCTGGACAACAACATAATGAAGGAAAACCATCCTTCCTAAGTATCCTAAACAACAACAACCCTACCACCAGTAACACATCAAACATATGCGTCCAAAATGACATAAATATGGACATATCAACCATGGATGAAACTGATAATCCTTTCCTTGAAGAAGAGGATGATATCTTCATTCCCATAACTCCTGAAGATAAAGAAAGACTATATAAGAACTGGAAAACAACCCTCATAGTAAAGGTCTTTGGGAAAAGAGTTGGGTACCAATTTCTTCAACGAAAGCTTCAAGCGATTTGGAAGCTAAACGAAACTATTTCCCTTATAGACTTGGGATACGACTACTACCTCATAAAATTTAACAATCAAGAAAATTACAATAAAGCTCTCCACGAGGGCCCTTGGTTCATAGGGAATCAGTTCCTCACCATAAGAAAATGGGAGCCTAGATTTGTAGCATCGGAAGCCTCACTAACTTACTCGGCTATTTGGGCCAGACTACCTGAACTCCCTACGGAATTCTACGACTATGAAATCCTACAAAAAATAGGGAACAAATTAGGGGAACTCATACGTATTGACGCATGCACCTCCTCAGCCCTTAGGGGGAAATATGCTCGTCTATGCATTCTAGTACCAATCGAAAAACCGTTAAAAGCCCATATAATACTGGGTAAACATTACCAAAAAATAACGTATGAAGGCTTCAACGTCCTATGCACAAACTGCGGACGCCTAGGACACAACTTAATAGCCTGTCCTAACAAAAAAATAGAGACACAAAATAATACTACCATGCCTAGCGACTCCAAAAAAATACCTCAGGACATAGAGTCCATCACTGCCAAGGTCGAAAATTGGACCATAGTCTCCCACCATAGGAAAAAAACAAAGCAGGACTTGGGAAAACATGGTCCCTTGAAACCCAAACCTCCCATGCACTCTACTGTCGTGGAGCATAGACCACATACATTAAACAACTCCCAGTTGGAAATGAACTCCCACAAAGCCTTAGGGCTTTTACCTACTGGACAAAAGCCACTCTCCACAAACACCTCGTCCCAACACAATGGTAAAACCCCTCCACCCCTAGCAAATCATAGGCTTGCTACTACCCTAAACATGATACCATCTACAAGTGACAATGACCCCCCCTTTAACATGAATAAACCCCTGGACAAAGACTTTTGTCCTACAAAAGATTACCTCCCAACCACTACCACCCTACCCAGCAACAAAACCAGTCCATCATACGAAACCAACAGCCTTGACACGGAAATCTTGGTACAAAACCATCTGCCCTAGCTACCTCTTCCCTATGGACTATGAAGTCACCTCAACTAAACTACAACCCTTAGGTCAACACCTAGACTCCAACATGTCTAGCATATCAAAAAGTAACGGATGCATAACTACTAGTAATAGGTTCTCCTCACTAGAAACTAATCGCCACTCACATCAATCTCCCCCCCCCCCCCCAAAACTGTCCCTGGATCCAAACCAAAACACTCACCTTGACATTACCCCAGCCGCAGAAATTAATGACTTCATTAATGAACCAAGCATCTTTAATTCTCCAGTGGTTTCTTCATTAAACCACACCAATTTTTTAAGACCCATTCACGACACTCTTGCTGCCAGTAAGAGTGACCTTAACACAACCTCAAACTCAAACAACATTGTCACTAAAAATGCCAAGGCTTCCAAACAACCATCATAGGAGAAATGTGAGAACAAGGAGGAATGTTTGGATCCGGGAACAACACCAAAGACTCAACCACGCCTTCAACCTACCACGAACAATCCCACAACCACCCCAGCCACCAACACTCTTCACAATCCTACAAATACAACCAAATCACACTCCCTAGAGCTGGTTGGAACAAGGTCTAATGGAACACGGACTAAGCATGAGCCTAAGGATCAATGTGGAGGACATAATCATACAAATAGAGGACCCCTGCTACTTGGCTCAAATAATATCGGCAGGCATGAGAATAGCTATGGGGAACATAATAAGCAATCCTTGGATAAACCATGCCCTAACCTTTCATCAAGGAATGCCATCACCATGGATCCATCTTGTATGGCAGAACCAACAACCATGGAACCATCTCCAACCCTTCAATCTTCTCAACACACACTCACCCCTCTTCCCAAACATCCAACCTCCCCCAAATCCAGCCCCCCTATTCCTGACCATGCATGGCATGAACCCAAACATGCATGGTCCAGTTCTGAACCACCAAGCTGCCCACAACACCCCAGCAACACCCCCGCCACCCATGCAACAAAATCACCGACCCACCGTGGAGAGACAAGAGGAGGAAGAAGAGGAAGACAAGCCAACAAAAAGGTTGGTGGAACATGGAGTTCTAAGGTCACCAAAAACCCTAGTGTTCAAAGCAAGAAAAGAAAAAGGGTTCATCTTAAGTTGCCCATTGGATTTGAGGAAATACTCAATAACTATAAAAAAATTGAGGACTCCGGGGATTTACCAATATGCAATGGTGTTGGTGCCGACAATGTTCTTCAACTTTTGGATGAATCAAGAAGGAACATCGAGCAGGGGGAACTCCCCTCCCAATCGGGAGATGAGTTCAAACAATAGAAACATAAGTATGAGTTTTATCTCTTGGAATTGTCGTGGAGCAGGGAATGCTGATTTCCGAAGAGCTTTTAGATCCATGCTTGATTACCACAAACCTAGTGTGGTTGCATTACTAGAAACGAGATTATCTGACCACCATGTCATCATGGAGGACTTTGGTTTTTCAGGTCTAGCTCAGGTTGCGGCACAAGGAAACTCGGGAGGAATGGCACTAATGTGGAACAGTGATGAAGTCAATGTGGACCAAATAGGGGGAACTAATCAAGAAATCCATGCCATGGTGAAGGTAAAAATCCTCCCTAAAACTTGGTTATGCTCAATTATTTATGCTAGTAGTTTATTAGAGGAAAGAATTACTTTATGAAATAATCTAATAACAGTCGCAAACAATTATAAAGGACGCTGGTTAGTACTAGGAGATTTTAATGAGGTCACTAGTGCAAGCGAGAAATTTGGAGGTCTCCCTGTTAATAACAATAGAATCTCTATGTTTATTAATTGTCTTAATACTTGTAAATTAATAGACCTAGGGTTTAAAGGCCCAAAGTTCACTTGGTTAGATAAGAGGAAAAAGAAAAAAAATGCTTTCATTATGGAGAGATTGGACAGATTCGTAGCCAACAACGATTGGATTAGCATGTTTCCTAAAGCCAGTGTAAAACACCTTATAAGAACCCACTCTGACCACTGCCCCATACACCTGGATCTTATCAAAAGACCCAGCCGCAGTAATAATATATTTAGACTGGAATCCATGTGGTTATCCCACCCCACCTTTAAGGGACTAGCAATGGAATGCTGGGCAAATCAGCTTAATATATCAAACGCTATCAACAACTTCACTAATAAAGCCATTGCCTGGAATAAGGATACTTTTGGAAATATCTTTAAAAAAAAGAACGAAATCCTAGCTAGGCTAGAAGGCATTCAAAAATCTTCAAATTACACAACTAGCACTTTCTTGTCTAATCTAGAAAATGAACTACTAGATGAATTACAAAAAATCCTCAAATTGGAGGAGGAATTCTAGAAGCTGAAATCTAGAATCCAGTGGATCCAAGAAGGTGATGCCAATACAAAATTTTTTCATCTCACAACCCTGCAAAGAAGAAGGAAAAATAGGATCTTTAGCATTAGAGATGAGGCTGGTAATTGGTTCCACGACCCAAAGGAACTTACCCACATTATAATGGACTTCTACACAAATTTATATACCACTAATCACACTTTCTCCCAAAAACACCGTTATACATGCCTGCCATATCCTCAATTACCCTTACTGACCACCCCACCCTCACAAGGGAACCAGACGAGGAGGAAGTAAAGAATGTCCTTTTTTCTTTTAAACCACTAAAGGTACCTGGACCGGATGGTATCCATCCTTTCTTCTACCAAAAATTCTAGGGAATAACTAGCTACCTTCTAGTCAACTTCTGTAAAGAATCCTTCACAAGCAAAAGAATGACCGAGGACATGAATAGAACCTTTGTTTGTTTAATACCAAAGCATCAGGATGCTGAAACATTAAGGCAATATAGACTCATTAGCCTTTGTAACACTGCCTATAAGGTCATCACCAAAATTATCGTTAATAGAATAAAACCTTTGCTCAACAAAATTATCCATCCTTCTCAAACAAGCTTTATAAGAGGAAGGAGAGCCTCAGAAAATGCCATAATAGTGCATGAAATCCAAAACTCTTTCAAAAATTCAAAAGGAAAAAAGGGGAAAATCATGATCAAAATTGACCTAGAAAAGGCCTTTGACAAACTGGAATGGTCTTTCATTAGATTCTCCCTGAAATCCCTAAATTTCCCGGAAGACCTAATTGAGCTAATAATGTCCTGTGTATCCTCCACATCCACCTCCCTACTCATAAATGGCTCAAACACAGAATTCTTTACTCCAACTAGAGGCATTAGGCAAGGAGACCCACTATCCCTATACCTATTCATAATATGCATGGAAATGCTCTCTAGACTCATTGACCATGAAGTTGACTGTTGTAGATGGGACCCCATAACCCTGTCAAAAAAGGGACCCCAACTATCTCACCTGTTCTTTGCTGATGACCTCATTCTTATGATGGAGGCTAATAAAAAAAGCTGTGACTCCCTCATAGATATTCTGAATAAATTTTGTAGTTTCTCTGGCCAATCTATCAACTTCAATAAATCTAGAATAATATTTTCAAAGAACACACACCCGGACAAACAGGCCCTCTTCAGCAGATGCCTAAACATGAAAATATCAAAATCAGTAGGTAAATACCTAGGTTTCCCCATGACAAACCAGAGGCTATCCAAAAAAACTTCCAATTCATTATTGACAGTCTAAACAATAAACTAAGGGGTTGGAAAACCCACTTCCTAAACCTAGCAGGAAGAACCACCCTCATTAAGGCAACCCTTGCAGCCATCCCTAACCACAACATGCAAATTTTCAACCTACCAAGAGCTACTCAAAATAAGATAGATTCCATCCAACGAAATTTCCTATGGGGAAGTACGAAGGAAAAAAGAAAATGCCACTTGCTTAACTAGAACAAAGTCACTACCCCAAAAAGACAGGGAGGTTTAGGGATGGCTAAAACCATTTGTAAAAATGATGCCTTCAGCACCAGTCTAGCCTGGAGATACTCTAACAACAAGGAAGCGTTATGGGTCCAAGTCCTGAGCAACAAATATGATAGGAAAGCCAACCATAACACTAGACCCAATACTAGCCCTTTGTCCTCACACATCTGGAAAAACATTTGTAAAGGAAACAAGTTTTGCCAAAAAGGGAACAAATGGATTATAAGTAATGGGGAAAGCATAAACCTTTGGAACAGCCGATGGATAAACCACGAGAACACGCTAAGGGATAGTATCCATGGGCCCCTCCAAAGAGGGGAAGAAGATATAAAGGTAAAATACATCATTAAGGATGGCCACTTCGATCTCTCAAAATTATCCTTCGAACTATCACAAGATATAACCCTAAAAATCCATAGCACTTATATCCAACAATCCCAGTCAGGTAGGGATAGGATCTCCTGGAACTCCCCAGGCTATAGCTATTTCTCCATCAAGGCAGCCTATGACCTCATTACTCAACAGGACAACCAGATTGAAGAGAACAACCTCGACATTAAGTGGATCTGGAGAAGCAACACCCTGAACAATCTAAAATACTTCATGTGGCTGCTCACCCTCAACAGACTCCCAACAGCCACTTTTCTAGCAAAACGTAACATCTGCACATCTGACATCTGCACCATTTGCGGATCAGAAAAGGAGGACATAAAACACATGCTCTTCTACTGTGCTCACTCAAAGGAAATCTGGAGGCAATGTCACATAAAACACAACTACCGACCTTCGGATAACGAATTTTCTATTTTCTACTGGCTAAAGCATCAACTAAACTCAAACAAGCGCTATAATCAATACATCACTTGGCCTGTCTTCTTACCCTTCCTCCTCTGGTACTTATGGACTACGAGAAATGAAAAGATTTTTCAAAAAAATAGCTCATACCCAAATATTAACAAAGTAATCAATAGTACCCAAGAATTTCTTTTTCTAAGCAACTGGAGTCCTATCCGGTTACCAAAAAGAATGATCCTTATTAGATGGCAACCACCAGACATAGGAACCTTCAAATTAAACATAGATGGATCATGCCTAGGTAACCCAGGTAGGGGGGAATAGGTGGGATTTTCAGGGATAACAATGAAAAATGGATACTAGGATTCAAAATGGGATTTGCCTACGCCACAAATATCCAAATGGAAGCCATGTCCCTAGTACAAGGTCTAAAACTAGCCATCCAAATGAGACTAACCCCTTTAGTCATTGAAACATACTGCCAGGAACTAATCAACATGATAAAAAATGATAATTGCCTTCATCAAAATATTACTGATGACTGCAGGTTCCTATTATCTGAGGCAGGCACGCCACCCTTGAAGCATGCATTCAGAGAAGCTAATGGAGTAGCGGACACCTTAGCCAAGAATGGATGCAGCTTGGACTCTTTTGCTAAATTAATGCTGTATTATTATCCGCCTGTATTTGCTATTTCAGTTTTTGATAGAGATGGGATAGGCACTGCGTGGCCTAGACAAATCTCTTGTTGTAATGACTACTAAGTTTATGTTTTAAATAAATGTCTTATTTACCAAAAAAAAACATCATGCAACGTTATTCAATCAAGTAGTAAGTGCAGGGGCGGATTTAGCGGCGGAAGGGGTTCACCCAACAGTCAACCCCTTCGCCGAAAAATTATATTGCATATATAAGGTAAAATATATTTTTTTACCTGTATATATTATGTTTTGAATTCCCTTTGTAAGGTCATTGGATCAATTCTCAATAACTACAATCTTTTTTAACTTTTTTTTCATTTTGAACTCCCTTAGTGGGAATCCTGCCTCCACCACTGAGTAAGTGGTATCGAAGACATAAGGTCTAGAAAAAAGTAAATTAATTAACTTGTTTTTAGGAAAATTAAAAGGGGAACTTACGCCATATACCTATCTACATGGCCTTTTTACACTATATATCCTAAAGTTAAAATTTCTTAAAATAATTACTTCATATACCTTCTTTATCCAACTGTCACGATTATATAGGATAACATCCCTTAAATGTAGCCATAACTAGAGGTAATGAATTGAATATTGCTATTTACCTCTCTCCTATCAAAGTGAATTACTCAAGTTTATCATATTCCTAGAGATATGTTACCTTTTACAATACAAACTCTTCAAAATAAGGATATGCATTCCATAATAAATAGCAGTATTCATAAACCATAGATATTATTTAGTTTATATATTCAATATACATTTACAATAATATTCTTAAAATAAAGAGGCATATTCATTTTTTTATATTGATAACATTTACTTTATATATTATTTAATTTAAAACTTAGAGTATTCACTACATCTATGATAATATTCAATAACTACATAATGATATTCAATTTATATTATATTATTATTTCACTCACATATTCAACCTAGTTTTTGATTTACAACTCAAAAGTATTCTAATGTGTAACGTAATATTCAAAATATAATACTAGAATATTCTATTGAAGTATCCAATTAAAATAATATTACATCAACATTACTAGTAGAATATACTATATATTAAAGAGAAGTAGTATTCCAAATTTCTAATAATATACCAACATTTAATCATAAAATAGAAAAAACTATTAATGCGATATACTATTAAAGTGTGGTGGTTTGAATATTTTATTCTAATATTTTATTTTAGTTTGAATATTATATTCTAAATTAGAATATTGCGATATGTTTAATTTGAATATTGTATACCAATTCAGAATATTGTGGTATGCTTGATTTGAATATCGTATTCTTTATTAGAATATTATGGGATGCTTAATTTGAATATTGTACTCCAATATAAAAAATCGTGGTATGTTTGGTTTTTAACAATACTAAAAGCTTCTTTCCGCCATTGTTGTCACCAACATTTCATCTTTTTAGACCCTGAATCCTAGTTTTTACCATGTCGTATTTTTTTCCTACTAACTTTTAGCCATCATCTTTTTTGGATGCTCGAACTTTAGAATTTTGAGGTCATAATTTCGCAATCTAGCATTATCATCCCTTTTGGAAGCCGATTCATAGATTGCATGTGGAGTTTCATCCAATAACTTCACAGCCTTTCCAAGTATTTTTTTTTCCAGTGCTATGGAAAGTCAATTTTCTCTTCATCCTTAACTTTTTGCTTGCTATTTGCTTGAGAGGAAAAACTTGAAAGAAGTGATTGTGATATCGAACCAGTAATTAAGAAAGAATAGATCAGATGGGTACACGATGCTTACTACAATGTTGAGAATGACATAATATTATCCCAATTTAGTATTGATTGAAGATATTCTAAAAGAATCTGGGGAAGATAATCTAATCTCTTAAAAGATGGGATATATTTAATGGCATATAATGATATTAATGATTTAATAAGTAAATAAAGTTTTATAAAGTAGGTATAAAATGTAAAATAAATATTTTAAAAGTATATGAAGTTAACTGGTGTTTTTAATGGGTAGACCACGTAAACTATCCAAATTAAAATCCCTGATTTAATGGGATTTCTCATTCCAAACTCTTTCAAAATAAAAAGGGGGCGACTTGGGAGCTAGAGATGTGAGTTCGCTTAAACCAAAATCAACAAGTTAAGTGGATAATGCACCCGGCCACCCCCTAACTCAATATAGTTGGGAATTACGATTTTAATGGTGGAAATCTTGAAATATTCACTGTGGGGGTTGGTGGGGGGGGGGGGGGTAGGAGGGAAGAGGGGGAGGAAGTTGGTGTTCGAGGTTCAAATTGGTAGGATTTTTATCAAAAAGGAAACTCCATCCGGTTCGATTTCGTTTTTTTTTTTGACATGTGAAATACAAATTCAATCTAGTAGATATTTATCCCCAAAAATGAGTAACAATTAAATTTGCACGCGATTCAAAAAATATGTGATTTAATTCAATATAAATTATCTAAGAAAAATAAGTAAATAAATTAAAGATAAAATAAAAGTTCAAACCAATTGTAATGTGATGATCAAGTCTGGTCCTAGGTTGAACAGTGAAATTCGACCTCGATCGGACCCACGATAATGCTGTATGGTGGTTTGGGCCCGGGCCTAAATGGGCTAAACGGGCCGGACTAAACGGGCCTGGGCTTAGCGGTCCCGGGCTTCACGGTCCAGGGCTTCGTGGGCTCAACGGGTGGAACCAGCCCGTGACGGGCCTAAGCCCATATGGTCCTGGGCTAAATGGGCCGGGCTCGTGGGCTTAGCGGGCCTAACGGCTTTTTTTATTTTCGGGCTTTTTTTTAATTTTTTTTGTTTAAGGCAATTTCTTGTAAACCATATATGTATGTATATATATAAATTGCTCTTATACATGGCTATATAAATATATGTAGTATATATAATATAGAAATCTAATTATTAAAGTGCTTGACGAAAAAGTAAAATAACAAAACAATAGTAAAACTAAATTGGCATGCATAATAAATTAATAACAAAGTACAACATGAAGCATAAATACGTCTAATAATTTTAAAATAACACAAATTGTTGAAAAATCTTAAAGACGAATTTGCGGATAAATACCCTCAACACAATACTTTATATGCCTCCTTAAAATGCCTGTGGTACACCCTGAACGAAAATTTAAGACTCTCCGACAGTTCTTGCACTTTAATATTTGGCCTTCTTCATTTTCTTCAAGCACTTCAAAGTGTTGCGAAACAAATAAGCGCACTCTTTCCGAACGAGGCATGATTTAACTTGAAATTTCAGATTGAGACTTGAAGCCTTGAAAATTGGAGATTGAGAGATTGAGAGAAATTTAGATTGAGAAATGAGTATTGAGTATTGAAATGAAGAAGAGGGAGGGGGGTATTTATAGTTTTAGAGAAGGTTAGTTTTGTAAATTGAAAAAGAAAAAAAAAATAAAAAAATAGGCTATTTGTGCAATATGACCGTTGGCAATGGTCATTGGGGGTGGGGCCCTCCTTTTGAAAAATCTTGTAATGTTTTGTAGTATATATAGTATGTTAGTATATATATATATATATCTATATATATATAGTATATAGTATATATAGTATACTATACTATATATAGTATGTTATGTATATATATTTTCAAATATAATTTCTTGTAGTATATATAGTGTGTTATGTATATATATTATAGCTTATAAAGAATTGCAAGTTAAAGACAAAAAAATATTGCAAAGAGATATTCAAGGGAATGTCTTATAATTTTTATTACCAAAAATGGCATATCTTTCTTAGTCTTCTTCCCCCCAATGGAATGAGCACAACAAGGTGCTAAAACCACCATTAAAAGGAAAAAAAACTAAAAGAAGATGTGCCAAAGTACAAGTACACATAATCTACATTGTATCTCTAACAAATCTCATAAATCCTTCAAGTTCGAAGGAGGTTCCGTTGGTGGGTGGCGGAAAAGAAGCTTGTTCATCACCGCTTCCGGTGAGAGCAGCATCCTCCGCAAGTTCCGCTATCATTTTCTCATAAGCTTCGTCTATCTCCGGTTGTGATTTCTACAAGTCCAAAGTTTCTTCTTTGCGACGGATCCAATCTTCTGAATAGTACTGATTTTTCCAAGCTCTCCCTCATAGATGCTCTATGATCACCTATTTGAAGTCTTTGCTTGACTGAAAGCGCTCTCTGATGCAACTTTGAAAAGCTTTGAATAGATAAAATATCCGAGCCATCCTTGCAAGAACGGAAATTTTTTTTCCCTTGCCTTCCACCATTCCAAACGATCAAAGGTGCTGTCTGGATTCTCTCTTTTCAAGACCTGCGGACAATGAACTTGAAGCTCATTTAGATGTGAAGTCTCATCAAAATTTCACCTTGAGAACCCTAAACTCCTTCCAAGATTTAAGTGCTTTTAGGCCCGCAGTCTCTTTTAGCGATTGTGAACTAGACGAAGTAGGGTTGGAACATTGGCCTAGCATGATCTAACGCAAGTTGATAAGCATTATAAATTTGTTTTGAGCATTTATTTAATTGAGGCTTTCCGCCTCTGCAAGTGTAGAAAATTCCTCAATTGAAAGATCTAAAGCCTTATAAATATTTGAATACCAAAAGTGAGGACCTCCTAATTTCATTGTAGGATTTAACATTGCAGCAACACCATAAATAGGGGGGATAGGGAAAAAATATTTTTTAAACTTTTCTTTCATTGCATTTATAGCAAGTTTATAAATTTCCCCACCCTCCGAAAATTCAACAAACAAATCACATAGTGCTGCAATATAAACTAAATAGTTTGAAATAGTAGGATAATATTGCCCAGAAAATGCATTTGTAGCAATTTGAAAATGTTCTAAAAAATCTATAAGAATTTTGACATTCGTCCAATCTTGATTTGTAAGGATTTCATCATCATCCTCACCACCAACACGAGCATTAAACGTTGCATTAATTGGGTTTCTATATTCATATGCAACTACTAAACTTTCGTACATATAATTCCATCTAGTTGGACAAGGTTTAGGAACCTTTCTTTCTCTAAGGCCAAATTCATCACATTTTTTAAAATACTCTCTAAGTCTACTTCTACGGTTTGAATAAAAAAGCCAATTAAGAGCCATTCTAACCTTTTCAATTTCTAAATTTAAAATTCTCATACCATCACCGACGATTAAATGGTAAATGTGACAAATACATCTCACATGGAAACAATTACTAAATGCAGGATTTAGTGTTGTTGTAAGTATGCCTATAGCACTAGTGTTACTAGAAGCATTATCCATAGAAATTGCCATTATTTTATCTCTAATGCAAAAATATCTACAAATATCTGCAACAGTGTTAGCAATAAACTTACCTGTGTGACGTGAATTAATTATTCTATACGCAATAATGCGTTTTTGCATTATCCACTCCTCGTCTATCCAATGACTTGTAACAAATCACAGTCATTATTACTTCTACCAATATCGGTAGTAATAGAAATCCGATTAGTTATATGAGTAAATAAATACCGCAAATATTGTTCATATTCATGTTTATATTTATAAATATCGCTCTTAACTGTTGCGCGAGGCCAACCTTTATAAGTAGGATTAAAAACTTTTCTAATATAATGCACAAAATTAGGGTTAGATGGAAAAGTATAGGGTAAGCACATAACGGTAACCATCTTTGCTAATTCTTCACGATCTTTATTAGGATCGTAATATAAAATACCACCGGTCACAGTGTTAATTCCTGGTTGAACTAGATTTGAACCTGTACTAGGGTTAACCGCAGTATCTACACTTGTCCCCTCTTGCTGCGCTTTCATTTGTAAATATTTAACTTTATCTCTAGGGTGTGTTTGTATGTGCCTAGCCAAACTACCCGTACCGCTACGGTCTCCAGAATATTTATGCGCCAGCAATTTCCCACAAGTTTTACACTTAGCCTTATTTTGTTCTCTTACTTGAGTAAAAAAATTCCAAACTATTGATGTTTCTAGGCGTTTAGAAGGTTGTCTATTAAAAGTAGGGGTTTCTACAGGTGGGTCGGGCGGGGCATCAGTTGGGTTATTAACAGGACTAGTAGGTGTATCGTTTAAATCCGGTTGGGTTTCATCTACATCCTCATTTTCCTCATCATTTTCTAAGATAGTTTGATTAGGATAAAGAACATTCATAACTTCTTCATTTAATTGTTCACCTGGTGCAACATTATGGCGAAATTCACTAACGGAAAATTGAAAACAAGGGTTATCACTATCAAGAATAATAGGAGCAGCAGGACGGGTAACAGGTCTGGGTCGGGGAGCCGGGGGAGGGGTAGTAGGTTGGCGACTACTTTCATCAATTTTAGCTTTTCCCTTACCACCAAACATTTTTTTCAAAGAAAATGCCATATTAATTACAATTATGCAAACTAAAACACACAAAAATATATTCTTAAAACTTAAGAGTTGGAACGAGTTTACCGAATTGCCGAACAACTTCTTGAAAATTGAAAATCGTTGAAGACTTGAATACTTCAATTAAACAACTTCACAATTTTTCACGAAATTGCAATAATAAAATAAGCAATTATAGAAGAGAACTTAGATATAGATTGAGAGAGATTGAGAGAGATTGATGAATTGGTGAGTAAAAATGAAAGAATGAGGGGGTATTTATAGTTGAGAATTGGGAAAAAGTGTAATTATATAAAGTTTGGGGTTAAAATAAAGTTTGGGGCCCAAATGGCTACTTTAAAGTGGCCAACGGATAAATTTTGAAGGCCAACGGCTAGATTTTAAAAATCAGACCGTTGGTCTTTTTTTTAAATTTTTTTTTTTAAAATAGCCGTTGGAGCCCATTAGGCCTATTAGGCCCGTTAGGCCCGGTTGAACCGACCCAGGCCCGCTTGCCGGTCCCGGGCTCGTGGGCTTATAGAAGTGAACTGGCCCGCCACGGGCCTCCTGCACCATTGGGGACCGGCCCACCAGGACCGGCCGGCCAGGACCGTTTAGCCCGTTAAGACCGCGAGCCCGGTCCGGGCCCGGCCCACCATACAGCATTAATCCACGATAATATTCAGTCGCGCGTAAAGAAGAGAGTGACTCGAAGAACACTTTGAATAATAGCTACATGAAAAAAAAAATTTATTGCTTTTATTTGCGTGTTAACCATGTGTTAATATAAAAGAAACTTTCCCCTTTATATAGTAGGAGAATTTCAATCCTACCACAAGTATAAATAAGGTAAAAAAACTTCTTTTTCGGTTAATATCAATCCGCAGTTGATATCGGACCGGATTCGGGCCGTAATATTCGGTTGAAGGCGAGTATTGTAACTCCCCGCTTGTCATGCATAACCGTTCCCTGCATTTTCCGTGTTCTAGAAACTTTACTTGGTCTGGTGATCACATCCAACTACGTCTTATAAAAAGGACTAAGCGGTCGCTGCAAATATAATCCGGTTCAAGAGTCCAGAGTCGAATCCCATAGGGAACTAACCTATCTCCTACACTTTTAGTAACGCTAATGATAAGCTCAGACAATTTTCAGATGCAAGATTTTATAGTAATTAACAGAAATTATTTGATTTAGGAAAGATGACAATAAGAACTATCAATACGCAAGAATGAAGTTGAATTCAGTGGTAAAAGAATCTAGGGTTATTGATTTCCCAATTGTCGGATTAATTCCTGACACGTTAGCTATAATCTCGCCGTAACACTCTATAAAAATGATGAGTTCTTGTTTACCGTTATTATCTCTCGATCAATTACGATAATTTACTAGAAGCATTCTCTCGAACTACTCTAGTTGACAATTTGTACAACTCATAAATATCACACTAAAGCTTCGTTATCTCTAACCCCACTTTTAAATTCAAGTAATTAATCTCTTAACTTACCCGAGAGTGGCGTTGTTCAACAACAATCTAATCAAGTGTTCTTTCTCAAGCAACACAAGATAACTAGACACGATTAATCAAGGGCCCTTTCAATCAATCACAAGACAACACATAGCTGAATAATTATAGAGTAAAAACGACTCAATTATATTAAAATATAATCAAGACTTCATCCAACAATTGGTTCCATCAACCCTAGATGACGAGTTTAGCTACTCATAATACTAGACAAGATTACAATATAAAAAGTCATAACTAACAATGGAATTAAGAAGAAGAAGATGAAAAACTCGTAGATGATTCTCCGTCTTTCTCCCTTTTGTGTTCTTGCCTCCAAAGTTCTTCTACAAAACAAGTATCTCCTCTTTTTGAGCGAGTCCGGCTTCATATAGGTTAAGGTTAGTCGCCTTTTTAATTATAAAATTGGCCTTGGACTATTTTTTCTCGGAAGCACGTGCGCGGTCGCGGATCAACCGCGGATTGACCGCACATTTTACCCAGTGTTCTACCTGACTTGCGCGGCCAGTGCGCGGCCGCGGATCGACCGCGCACCTGGAGGAATTTCTGCCTTCATTTTTTTCTTTCTTCTTTTTCTCCATATTAACTCCAAAACACTATTTAATGTCCTTATAGCCCGGAATTGCTCCTGCAAGGCATAAAGTTCATAATTAGACCAATTTGTTATCATTTAACATTCAAATATCAATAAAGTATAGCTAAGTTAGAGCGTAATTGGTAGCTAAACTACATAATTATAGCCTACTATCAACACCCCTATACTTAAACCATTGCTCGTCCCCGAGCAATCAAACCACACTCTAAAGAGGCCTAACTTCACTAAGCGACTTCTCTAACTCGTCACACCAAGAATATTTCACATAGATTGAGCACAATGGTGTAACATCTTCACCTCAAGAGCTGACTCCCACGGGCCACGCAATATTCCTAACTTACTTACTTACTCTAACGCAGAGGTCAAGACTTACCTTTCCTTCATGAATCAAGTGCATGCTCACTACAAAAGAGACTTATTCCACAATCAATTAAAATTCACGCACAATGAGGAACTTCAAAAATAGACAGAATTCACTCACCCTCATAAACGATATTCTTGTGCCACAAAAGATGCTCCATAGGCTTGCTCGTAGTGTACTACTCTACTAATCGAGCTCATTCAATCTAAGATCAAGTAGGACTTTATTTGGTTGTAATGTAGGTTGCGGGTCGGGTAGAATATAATTGGATATAAGAGTGACTACACCTCCCTAAACACTTTAACACATATACTTTAACATTCAAGTCCATACTTATGTCAAACCAACACTCCACCTTCAACACCACGTATATCACCCCATACTTCTTTAGGCACATTTACATCAAGAGTCACCACTTATCAAAAAATATTTTTCACAATAATACAACTATATTTTTTTTCCATTCAAGTGGCTTTTATTTTTTATTTTTTTATTTTTTCAACACAGTGCACCTTTCTCCTAATTTCATTAGTTCCACTCAAAAGCCACACCAACCACCCCACACTTTAACCATTACAAAATTCATAATAACTCAAGTGCTCATGAGAGGTTAAAAGGTTCAAATAGATGGTTAATTCAAATAAATGGGTAAGGCTTGTAATGTAGTTGTCAAAGAAACAGGATTACAGGCTCAACGGGGTTAACTACGATACATAACAATTAGGCGGGTGAAATATATATATGGCTCAACAAAGAAATGCCTATATCACTTCCAAGACTGAACAAGACTACTATTTCGCTTTGCAAACACATGGGGCAAGTTCTAGGCATCAAATGCAGTGCACAGAATACAACAAACCTCACACACATATGGCACATGACTCACTCCAGATTGAATCATCAAAACACTCTAGTCAGGGTACTTAAGTCAAATTAAGAACATACAATTTAAGGCACTCTTATAAGAATCAACAATTGAGCCTAAGCGTCACACTAAATTACCCGCTATATTCAAGGCATAACTAAGTTAGGAGATCCTATTTCCATTTCAGCACATAGCCCACGAGTTCCTAACTAAAAAAACTAACTACACCCGGTTCAAAGGAAACCCTTGGAAAAGAACCGTGGCCCAAAGAAAAATCAATGGGAAATTGATACACTACTACAAAAGAAAATCTTTTTGTGTTTTTTGTTTGTTTATTTATTTTTTTCTTCAACTTTAATCCCTCAAGAACCCGTTGAATGATATCCATCATCAGGACAAATCGAAACTCTTTTGAAATATTTTTTATTTTTTTTTTATTTTTTTAATTATTAACTACGAAACTACACTATTCTACATACAACATACAGACAAGGTATCCCCCACCCCACACTTAAAATGATGGCATGTCCTATGTCACACAAAATAAAGAAATGCGAGGTAAAGGAAACTTTCCTGGTACATCAATCTTGATCGGAGACAGTGCCGGGGTCGAGATGGCACGCCCTCCCCAGCGCACGCAGCCAAGCCATGATCTTCTTTTCCTATTTTGCATTTTGGGTGGCTAGTGCATCAACTCGACCCCCAATTCTGTGATAGAAGTGCGCAACCCTGCCATTTCATGCTCTAAGGCTTTCATCCGCGTACTCCGTCTGACCACAGATGTTCCTTCGGCCTCTGCAACTTGCTCATGTGTGGGTGACTCAGCCCCAACATCATCCTGCCTTTCATCTCCCTCCTCTGGTGCATCAGAATCATCACTATTAGCACTGCCAGGTACCACAGGGTCCTTCCCAATGGTCACTATATCCGCCAGAACTTTGTTTCTTTCTTCACTCTTCCATCCACGCTCATGTTCTCCGGCACCCGTGCTGCCCGGCATAATCTAGTGACCAGGGAAGGGAAGGAGAACCCATACCTATTCACTGGACAACGAATGAACATCTCGTCGTGAATAACCTTGGCCACATCAAAATCGTGGCCATTAATGAAGCACCAGATCAATGCAGTTCTGGGACCATTCACTTCAGTGGTGTTGGAGGAAGGCATCAGGCGGCTATTGATGATATACAACCAACACTTCCCTTCAAAGGTGAGTGAAGCCGAATGAAACGTCTTCCCTAGCGTAATCCACACTACTTCCTTGTTGGGAACACATATTGTCCTAAAGAACAAACTCCACGTGGCTGATGATCTGCCGTGGCTGACATAGTAGTCCTACGCATCAGGATCTTCCCCAAACATTGGCAACCTGTAAGCTCTCCGAATGGCCTCTATAGATGCGTCCACATTTTTCTTTCGCGCCGTACAGACGTGGTTCACATGTTCCGGGATATTCGCGTAAAACTCCCTCACAATCATCAAATTAGCTTCGTCTGGTTCTTCAAAGAAAATATCCAGCCTGCGCCGGACCAATTCACGGCGCATATTAGGAAAGTTATTTTGGAGGGACCCCATATCAATTCCCCTCTCCGGTATGGGTTTCTTGGATTCCTTTAGACCAAAACATTCCTGGGCCGCGTTGGATACGAACTTGGTACTATCATACTGGCAAACATTAGCCAAAGCTCGTGGCTTGGATGATCCAGCGTAACCACTGGAGGATGCATCGGTGGTTCTTCGTTTCTTGGAGGGCATCATACTACCTAAAACAAATATCACCATCAGTGTAAAACAAGATATGTGAACCAAGGGAGGTTACTCAGAATTCACCTGCACAATTGGTCACAGATGATATTCAAGACTCACTGTGGCATTTAAACAAACATTTGATGTGCACATTCACCCCAAATTTCCCAAGCATCTAATTCGACCTCAACAACAAAATCCACTATCCTCACATTCCAACAAGTATATTAGCAAAACAAAACACAGACAAGAACTCTAATGACAAAATTTGGAAAAACTAAAAAAAACTAAAGAAAAAGGAAAATAGAAGCCATGGAACTTACCTGACGATCTTGTGAGGAATATAGATTAGGGAGTGATTGAGTAGAGAAGAGGAGGAAAGAAAAATGGGAATTTGGGAGAAGGGAGGATGGTGTGCGTGTGTGTTGTGTTTTTGAGAGGGAGAGAAGGGTTTTCTTCTATTGTTGTTTTCTGATTTTAGGGGGAGGGTGTTAGTAGGTAAAGAAAAGCAAATAAAAACTAATGAAAAGAAAAGAAAAAAAATAATAAAAAAACTTTAACTAAACCTAAAATCGGCGCTCAATGCGGGGTCGGTCCGCGATCAGTGCGCGACCACGCACGTAGGGCAGTGTGGGTGAAGAAATGTGCAGTCCAAGCGTGGATGTTGCAACAGTGGGAGTCTGAAAGTGTGCGGCCTGTGCGCGGTCAGTGCGCGACCACTCACGTTTGGCCTCCGAAATTTTTTCCCTTTTTCGCCACTTTTTACGTATCTCCAGGTTGATCCCTTCACCCCGAGTCCTTCCGACGCTCACAATTTCATCCCTGTACATTAATAGACCTGTCAATGCTTTCATAGTTCAAAATCAAATAAGAAAAATATTGGGTTGCCTCCTAAGAAGCGCGTGATTTAACGTCGCAACACGACGAATTACACCAAACCATGGGTTGCCTCCCAGGAAGCGCATGATTTAACGTCGCGGCATGACACAAGCTTTCATTATTGCACTTCGCTCACGTATTGGGGATCTTCCAAGGATATCACAACTTTCTCCCCTTTTTCTTCAACCATTCCAAGGTAGTGTTTCAACCTTTGCCCATTCACTTTAAACTTATTCGTTCCATCTTTAGACTCAATTTCTACTGCTCCACTGGAGAACACTTGCACAACTCTAAATGGTCCTGACCATCTAGATTTCAGCTTACTCGGAAACAATCTTAATCTCAAGTTGTATAACAACACGAGATCTCCAGGTTTGAAGCTCCGATCTAGAATCTGCTTATCATGCATCATTTTCCTTTCTTTGTACAATCTAGCATTCACAAATGCATGGAACCGGAATTCCTCGAGTTCATGTAGCTCGGCGACTCTACTTGTGCCTGCGATTTCCATATCCAAATTTAACTGCCGCAGTGCCCATAGGGCTTTATGCTCAAGCTCCACTGGAAGAAGGCATGTTTTTCCAAATACCAACTTGTATGGGGACATACCAATTGGAGTTTTAAATGCTGTGCGGTACGCCCATAATGCATCATCCAGCTTCTTTGCCCAATCAGTCCTTGTTGCATTCACTGTTTTGGTCAGGACACTTTTGATTTCCCTGTTGGATACTTCAACTTGCCCGTTCGTCTGTGGGTGGTAAGGTGTGGCAACCTTATGGCCAACTCCATACTTTTCTAACAGCCTTACGAACGCTCTATTGCTAAAATGGGTTCCACCATTACTGATTATAGCTCTCGGTATGCCAAAACGTGTGAAAATATTTTTCTTTAGAAAGCATGTCACTCCTTTGGCATCATTTGTTGGAAGGGCCACAGCTTCAACCCATTTAGAGACATAGTCAACTGCTACCAATATGTATTTGTTACCATACAAGCTGAGAAATGGCCCCATAAAATCAATTCCCCACATGTAAAATACTTCCACCTTCTGAATTGTAGTCATCGGCATCTCGTGACGGCGAGATATGTTGCCTGTCCTTTGGCACTCATCACAACTTTTTACCCAAGCATGGGCATCCTTGAATAAAGTCGGCCAATACAAATCCGACTCCAACACCTTCACCGTTGTCCGAATTCCTCAAAAGTGCCCACCATATGGTGAAGCATGGCAAGCCTGCAAAATAGAAGGTTGATCTTTCTCGGGGATACACCCCCGGATCATGTTATCTACACATATTTTAAAAAGTAGAGGTCCATCCCAGTAATAAGACCAACAATCGCGAAAG
Source organism: Nicotiana attenuata (assembly GCF_001879085.1). Taxonomy (NCBI): domain Eukaryota; kingdom Viridiplantae; phylum Streptophyta; class Magnoliopsida; order Solanales; family Solanaceae; genus Nicotiana; species Nicotiana attenuata. The sequence continues at coordinate 86,096 of NW_017672033.1, read as the reverse complement.
AACTTTTTCTTTTGAATCGAAGAGAGTTCATAAGGTACAATACCGCTTGCTAAATAATTAGCAATATCAGCATACCATGGCGTCTCCTTCATTGCCACTGCTAGTAATTGTTTATCTGGGAATGTCTCAATTATATCTTCAACCTCTACCTTCTTCTCAGTTCCCTCCAACCTTGAAAGGTGGTCAGCCACTTGGTTATCTGTCCCTTTTCTGTTGCGGATCTCTAGATCAAATTCTTGTAGCAAAAGAACCCAGCGGATCAAGCGTGGCTTTGACTCCTTCTTTGCTATCAAGTACCTAAGTGCTCCATGGTTAGTATACACAATAACTTTTGAACCAATCAAATACGACCTGAATTTGTCGAATGCAAACACCACAGCCAACATCTCATTCTCAGTCATGGTATAATTGAGCTGTGCAGTGCTTAGCGTTCTGCTTGCATAGTAATGGGTGAATTAGCTTGTCCTTCCGCTGCCCCAGGACTGCTCCTATAGCATAGTCACTCGCGTCGCACATGAACTCGAACGGTTGCTCTCAGTTGGGTGTAATGATGATGGGTGCAGTCACCAGTCTCTTCTTCAACTCCTCAAACGCCAACCTGCAATCATTAGATAACACAATGGGATTATCCTTTTCAAGGAGTTTACATAAATGGTTAGCAATTTTAGAGAAATCTTTTATGAACCGTCTGTAGAACCCAGCATGCCCAAGGAAACTTCTCACTGCCTTGACCGAAGTGGGCGGTGGCAACTTCTCAATCACGTCAACCTTAGGATGATCGACCTCAATTCCTTTACTGGACACTCGATGCCCCAATACTATCCCTTCTTGTACCATTAAATGGCACTTCTCCCAGTTCAGGACTAAATTTGTCTCCACACATCTTTTTAGCACTCTTCTTAAATTGTGAAGACAGTCTTCCAAGGAATCCCCCACCACGGAGAAATCATCCATAAATACTTCTATAATATCTTCAACCATATCCATGAAAATGGCGAACATACACCTCTAAAATGTAGCCGGTGCATTGCAAAGGCCAAACGACATTCTCCGAAAGGCAAAGATGCCATACGGACAAGTAAAGGATGTTTTCTCTCTGTCTTCGGGGGCTATTGAAATCTGATTGTACCCCGAATATCCATCCAAGAAGCAGAAGTGAGACCGCCCAGCCAACCTATCCAACATTTGGTCAATGAATGGCAAGGGGAAATGGTCTTTCCGGGTGGCTGTGTTCAGTTTCCGATAATCCATGCAAATTCGCCAACCCGTGACTGTACGAGTTGAGATCAACTCGTTATTCTCATTTTGCACGACCGTTATTCCTCCGTTCTTCGGCACGCAGTAAACAGGGCTGACCAGTTACTATCAGAGATGGGGAAGATGATTCCCGCTTCTAACCACTTGATCACTTCTTTTCTCACCACCTCTTTCATATTCGTGTTCAAACTTCTTTGATGTTCTCTGGAAGGTTTGTTCCCTTCTTCCAAAAGAATCTTGTGCATACAAAAAGCTGGGCTGATACCCTTTATGTCTGCCATGGTCCAACCAATAGTAGTCTTACATTTCTGTAACACCTGTAGGAGTTGCTCTACCTGCACAGCTAACAAACCCGATGATATAATAACAGGTAAAGTATAATTAGGCCCTAAAAAAGTGTACCTGAGGTGAGGTGGAAGCGATTTCAGGTCCAAGTATGGTGGCTCCTCTATCGATGGTTTCGCAGGTGGTGTTGTTCTTTCTTCTAAGTGTAGGGGCTCGAACTGGGGTTCCCTTTTCCAGAACCCTTGACCTTCGAGAGCCATGACCCACTTTGCCAACTCTTCACCATTCACATTTTCCAAATTCATCAAGCAGGCTTCTAACGGATCTCTAACATTAAGGGTCCCATCCTCCTCTTGTAGTATTACATCCACGGCCTCCACTAGCGAGCAATTTGGAAATTTGCTGGGTATCCTCATAGATTGTTGAACATTGAATATTATTTCTTCATTATTAAACCTCATTTTTAACTCACCAGTCTCACAATCGATCAATGCTCTCCAAGTGGCTAAGAACGGCCTCCCCAAAATTATTGGTATTTCTTCATCCACTTGACAATCAAGAATAACGAAGTCAGCAGGAAATACAAACTTCCCCACTTGGACAAGCACATCATCCAGAATTCCAGTCGGTCATTTGACTGTGCGATCAGTCATTTGCAGTAACATTGAGGTCGGTCTAGCTCTGCCAATGCCTTGCGTAGATTGCCAAAGGCATCAAGTTGATACTAGCTCCCAAGTCACACAATGCTTTAGCAAAAGCGTAACTTCCAATTGTGCATGGGATAGTTAAACTACTGGGATCAGACAATTTTTGAGCCATAGGTCTTGTCACTACCGCGCTGCAGGTCTGAGTTAGAGTTACAGTAGGCAGGTCCTGAAAGTTAAATTTTCGAGACATCAGATCCTTCATCGTTTTTACATAGCCTGGCATTTCGCTCAAAGCATCCATCAGCGGAATATTCAATTGAATTTGTCGGAGCATATCCATGAATTTCCTGTATTGATCATCTTTCTTTTGCTTGGCCAACCTCTGAGGAAATGGTGTAGGAATTAGCTTCTGCCCACTGCTTGGTGTCTTTTCTTTATTAGGAGCCTTCTCCACCACCTGTTCTGAGAGTTGTTCAATTTCCTTCTCCTTGCTTTTGTCAACTTGTGCCTGTTCAATTACAACCTCTACGAGCTCCGTTGACTCGTCGGTCTCTGATGTCACTGGAGTAATTGGCATTGCGTCTCTCCTAGATTGAGAAACTTCTTGTTCTCTATCTAAATCTCTTCCATTCCGGAGACTCACTGCCTTTAACTGATTTGGGTTCCGCTCCTTTGGATTGATGTTTGTGTCTGCAGGCAACGTTCCTTGTGGGCGATGTTCACGTCCATAGATAGCTGTCCCAATTGAGTTTCAGTGCCTTTAATAGCCGAATCATGTGCAACTAAAACTTTTCTTGCATCTTTCCATTTGTCCCAATGAGTTGTTGCAGCATGCCCCTGATTTCTATCATATTACTGTCCTGCTGTTGATGAGGCGGTTGGTAAGCCAACTGTTGTTGGTGCTGCTGATTATAGCCCTGCTGCCTTTGATAAGGCACGACTTGGCCTTGTTGTCGTGCGCTCCCTGGATTGGTATTATGTTGTTGCTGGGTTGGTCTGTACTGCTGATTTTGAGGTCCCCATTGCTGTCCACCTTGCCTTTGACCTCCAAAATTATTGACGTAATTCATGTCTTCTCTGAAGCCCTGGTTATCATTCTCTCCACTCCACGAGCAAACATATGACTGATTTATGCAAGGAGTGCATAGGCCTCCATTTGTCGTATCAACAATGTGCACCTGTTTCGTACCCATCTCATCAATTTTCTTTGTCAGCAAGCTCATCTGTGTCATAAGAATGGCTATGTTTTCTGCATTTGTATTATTTGGGTCAAGAGCAACAGAATGCACTATTGGAGTGAGTGTTGTATCTCTCATCATCCAGCCTGAATTTTGAGACATCTTATCAGAAGAATCTTACACTTTGTGAATGTTTTGCTCAAGAATGCACCCCCGGCTGAAGGCATCTACATTGGCCTTCAGACCGTCAGCCAAACACATATAGAATCTCTGTCCTAGCATCTGATCCGGGATGCCATGGTGTGGACACTTCACCAGCATACCCTTAACCTCTCCCAGGTTTCTCGCAAAGTCTCAGTCTATTTCTGCCTGAATTGCAATGTCTTATCAACTTGCCTCGCAGTTTTGTTGGGTGGATAGAACTTGTTTAAGAACTGCTTGACTAGTTCCTCCCAAGTAGCAATGGAGTTTATTGGGAGTGAATTCAGCCAAGTTTGAGCCTCCCCAGTCACTGAGAATGGGAACAATAATAATTTGATTGCTTCAGGAGTCACATTCGGCTGTCTTTGAGTGACACAAATTGATAGAAAGTTCTTCAGATGTTGTTGTGGGTCTTCAATGTATGACCCGGAGAACAGCCCCTTATTCTGCAGCAAGTGCAGCATGTTGTTGGTAATCTGGAACGTCTCCTCTTGTATTTGAGGGACTGCAATTGCGGTGGCCAGGTTGTCAGCAGTTGGTTGCGCCTAATCATAAAGAGCAGCTTCCGACACAAGAGGTGCTGCCACTCTGATGTTTGGGTCAACTCGATCATTCCTATTGTTCCCGTTGATGTTCTCGGCATTGTCCATTTCAATTTCGAGTTGGTCATTTTGTTTTAGCGGTTTGCCCTTCTTGTTAGCCCGATTCAATGTCCTGAATGCTTTCTCAGGATTTGAGAGTCCTTCAAAAAGTTCACCAGTTCTCAAAGAGCTTCTAGGCATGCACCCGAATCACAGAAGAGTTCAAACGTGAGAATTCCAATGGAAATATTTTAACACCACAGAAAATTGATCTAAACTAAAAATCCTAGCAATTCTTCCAAGTTGTAGTAAATAACACCGTTAGTTCCCCGACAACGGCGCCAAAATTTGATCACGCCCAACTACGCCTTATAAAAAGGACTAAGCGGTCACTGCAAATATAATCCGGTTCAAGAGTCCGGAGTCGAATCCCACAAGGAACTAACCTATTTACTACACTTTTAGTAACGCTAATGATAAGCTCAGACAATTTTCAGATGCAAGATTTTATTTGATAATTAACAGAAATTATTTAATCAAGGAAAGATGACAATAGAAACTATCAATACGCAAGAATGAAGTTGAATTCAGTGGTAAAAGGATCTATGATTATTGATTTCCCCAATTGTCGGATTAATTCCTAACATATTAGCTATTATCTCACCGTAACACTCTATATAGATGACGAGTTCTTGTTTACCGTAATTATCTCTCGATCAATTATGATAATTTACTAGAAGCATTCTCTCGAACTACTCTAGTTGACAATTTGAACAACTCATAAATATCACACCAAAGCTTCGTTATCTCTAACCTCGCTTTTAAATTCAAGTAATTAATCTCTTAACTTATCCGAAAGTGGCATTGTTCAACAACGATCTAATGAAGTGTTCTTTCTCAAGCAACACAAGATAACTAGACACGATTAATCAAGGGCCCTTTCAATTAATCACAAGACAACACATAGTTGAACAATTATAGAGTAAAAATGACTCAATTATATTAAAACGTAATAAAGACTTCATCCAACAGTTGGTTCCATCAACAAACCCTAGATGACGGGTTTAGCTACTCATACTACTAGACAAGATTACAATATAAAAAGTCATAACCAACAATGGAATTAAGAAGAAGAAGATGAAAAACTCATAGATGATTCTCCGTCTTTCTCCCTTTTGTGTTCTTGCCTCCAAAGTTCTTCTACAAAATAAGTCTCTCCTCTTTTTGGGCGAGTCCCGCTTCATATAGGTTAAGGTTAGTCGCCTTTTTAATTACAAAATTGGCCTTGGACTATTTTTCCTCGGAAGCACGTGCGCGGCCGCGGATCAACCGCGGATTGTACGCGCATTTTACCCAGTGTTCTGCCTGACTCGCGGCCAGTGCGCGGCCTCGGATCGACCGCCCACCTGGAGGAGTTTCTGCCTTCATTTTTTTCTTTCTTCTTTTGCTCCATATTAACTCTAAAATACTCTTTAATGTCCTCATAGCCCGAAACTGCTCCTGCAAGGCATAAAGTTCATAATTAGAGCAATTTGTTATCATTTAACATTCAAATATCAATAAAGTGCAGCTAAGTTAGAGCATAATTGGTAGCTAAACTACATAATTATAGCCTACTATCATCTGGGTCCATTATTTTACCGTACCCGATCCCAGGTACATCGTTCACTCCTCCAGGGTTCTGGTACGAGGGGTCCTTTGACATTGCTTATAGTCGCGCTAAACCGTGCTTCCCCCTTCTTTCTTTATTGGGGAATACAGGGAAAATTTGCCCCCGATTTTACCCTTACACAGATAGTCCCCTCACTTTTCAGAGAGCAGATTTATTGAAGGGATGGGAAGCGAAAAATTAACCTTAGTTCCTTCTTTCCTACGCCACAATCGAGTTGACGAGTCTGTGCAACGTCCCATCAGTCGCGTCATTCTGACTTCGGACGTGTGTCAACCGCCGGTTGACCGTTCCCGAATGTGAAACATCACACACCGATTACCCTTTCTCTATAAAAGCTTCGGTCACTTTTTTCACTTTTTTACTTTCCGATTCCAGAGCTTCTTAATATGCTTCCGAACTTTTCACTTATTCTTAACCCCTCCAAATCTTCATACATTGTTCCATATATCTTCATATTTTCATCTTCCCATGTTCAAATCTTCATACTCCATCTTTAAATCTTCAAATCTGATCTTCATACCTTCATCCTTATCTTTAAATCTTCATCCTCGCCTTCAAATATTCATCCTAACCTTTAAATCTTCATATTTTCCAGAATTCGATGGCGAAGTCTTCGAAATTTAGTCCTGAGTAGACCGTCCCTTCAACTTTCTAACCCAACCACGGATCCCGAGGTTGCTCGGGAACCTCTCTTAAAGAGATTCATCCCCGGAGGCTACTCCATTAAGAACGAATTCATGGTTGGGAAAGCCTCCAGTCAACAGGACCGAGGCGAGGGGTGTATGGAGGTAGATATGCTCTAAACGAGGATACACTCCCTACAGTTCAGGAGGACTGCAATTGGGAGGGCAAAGAAGTGGTCGTCCCTGGTCCCGATGAGGACGTTACCACTCATGTGGAGGGGTATCTAAGTATTTACACTTACCCCTTCACACTTCCCCTGGTGGATCCTATAATTCTTAGCTTTTGCAAATGGTACAAGGTCTGCCTTGGGCATATTCACCCGTCCTTTTGGAGGATAGTAATCTTACTCCGTCATTTTGTCAATAACACCGAAGCACCTCGATTCACCATCGACCACCTGCTTCGTCTCTACAGTCCCCGAGTTTTTTGAGGGGGTTTAATCAAGCTCGTTCGTCGGGCAAGTAAAGCTTCATTTTCAAGCATCAATGAAGATCGGGATTGAGGATGGCAGGGGAGATTCGTTCGGGTAAAAATCGAAGATCCCATTCCTTCCAAATTCTTGCCGTTTCCTGAAAAGTGGAACTTAGCCTGTAAGTTCCTTTCCCTTCTGAATACTTGGAATTTCTTTTGTTCTTTTTTCTTATTGCCTGCTTCTATCATCGTGCAGTGGTTGCCTGAGTTCCCAACGCAATTCCTCGCTTCAAAGAGTAGGTCAAGGGGATCTGCAAATAAATATCGTACTTTGAGCGGGAATGGTGCAAACTTTTAAAGGGCAAGTGGGAGGTCCGTTCCCATGGTAAGTTCTCCTCCCAGTCAAGTCTATTCTCACACTCAACCATCATTTCCACTAAGTTCCCTTTCCTTCATAGGTTTGCCCAAGACCACTGAACTTTGGGCATTGGACGAGGACGAGGCTTTGTCCTTGCTCGGCAAACCCTCCGCTCCACGACAGCCTGGAGCCACTGCATAGGAGGTGAAGAAAAAAAAAGAGAAACTCTTCGGGCTGTCCGGACGACGAAGCCAAGAAGAAAAGGATAATGGTCCGGGTCTGAAAAAGCAACAAAAGAGTACCCGGGCTAGGGTACCGGACTCAAACTCCCTCTACCGGCTGAGGGATTAATCTGAAGATGATGATCTAGAGTTTGTCGCCCATGGGTTGGCCATTGATGAGGAAGAACAGGCGGCAACCGGAGGTAGTGTTCGAGAGGTCGATCCCTCTTTAGTTCGGAAGTCGGAGGGAGAATCCGAGGCTATGGTATCCCGAGAAACTATCCCTACTTCGAGGGAAGTCGCAGGTGTCATTGCCATTGAGGAATCACCGTTCCATATAGAGTCCGTATTCGACGAGGCTCAGGCCGTCAAGGAGAAGCCAAATGAGACGACACGGGCCGTAGATGGGGCCCTCAACATGTTCTTTAACAGTGTGGACATGGATTGGAAAAAGGACCTGTCGTCGGGAGCAGGCGAGCCGGGCTCGAGCCCGAAGCTGGTGAGGTAGTTCCCTGCTCCGAGCATGGATCCCGGCCGAAAAGAACGGTCGTGTTTACTATCCCGACGGACACCTGGGTGCTGTATACTTTGGTGGGTGTGGCCGGATATCTTTGCTGCCTAGTGATCAAAGAGGACCATGCGAAGATGAACGAAGTGAGCACATCGAGCCTCTTCAACGAGGCACAACATGCACTGAATCGGGTAAGTTTCCCTTTCCTTTTGTCCTTCGTGCATCTTATTGAACTTCAGCATATTCTCATGATCTCATTGATTTGTTTTTTAGGCTTCGGTGCTCTACCATGAAAGCTTCCATCGGTCTCGAATGGAATGCAGCCAGCTCGAGTTTGAGCTCAAAGAGCAAATCCGACAAAGGGATATGTACAAGGTGCTCAACGAGCAAAAAGACGAGGCCCTCAAGGATCTGCCCATTCTCCAAGTCGAGCTAGAAAAAGCTCGAAGGGAGGCTTTGTGTGAAAAATGGGAGCATACCGAGCTGGTTAAAAAGGTAAGGATATATGAGATTAAAAATGAGAGGTTGATCGTAGTATCTAACAACGCAATCTCGCAGGTCTAGGAGAAGGTAGACCTAATTGACCAGCTTCGGGCCGAGATGAATGAGCTCAAAGCTTCTACCGAGACGTCGAGGAGAAGGATGGACCTTTTGGCCTTAGAAAAGGAGGCCACCAAAGAGGAGTTGGTATCGGCCAAGGATCAACTCCGGGTGATGAGGGAAAAGGCCGACAAATGGTCTCGGCTAAATGATGAGCTCCGAGCTCAACTAGGTTTGGCCATTTCGGAATGGAACAACCTTGGCCGGGTGTATACCGCTCTGAAGTCCAAGTTAGAGGCGGCTTCGATTGATTCCTCCGAGGTTGAGGAGATGCTGGCCCAATACAAAACCGACGTAGAAATAGCCAAGCTCGCTTAATAACAAAGGCCGAGTATGTGAAGTGGCTATCACGGAGGGAGACCCGCGAGATTGATGAGGCAAAGAGGCTTGAGGCCGAGCCAAAAGAGTTATATGAGCTCGAGGGTTCCGGTGCTAAGTTGGGCTCCGGTGAAGATTAGGCAGAGCTGCCTTAGCTTTTTTTTTTTTTTTGTTTTCCTTTGTACATTTTTTATTTATTTAAAGGCCGTTTTATCGTGCCTTTGTAAATATTTTTTTGAATATATAAAATTTTCCCTTCAGCTATATTGTGTCTATTACTTTTCAATATATGTTTGCAACTTTCTATTTGACGATTGTCATTAAAGCCTTAGCGTAAAATTGGACATAGTCTAGAGTACTCGTTTCCCCGAAGCCCGAATAAGGCTCGATTTTGGTAATAACTCAGAGTTTCTTAGGCTTCGAAACACTTGATAAAAATTGAAGCCTTTTAAGATACTTGAATGTTTTAGTCATACACGGCGGTGTTTTGTCGAGGGCAACCTTTTAATAGGTTTTAATCATATGTAAGGACCTTACTTTCTAAGTACGGACTTGGACGTCTCCGAGCCATTTTGATTTGGTCGTAGCTTTCCATGTTCGGGCCTTGCCTAATAGGCTCGGTGCCCCCGAGATTCGATATCCCGAGCGTCTGATCTTTTTATCCGACAATAGTCCCCGACTCGGGGTGGCCCGTACGCTCAAGGATTTAGAATCCGCTATTTGTTTTAAGTAACTCAACGAATATACAATGTAATAGAATATAAAGGGCAAATTTCTTTCATTACTTTGTATGTACCAATACACAAACAGAGGCTCATAAGCTTTCTGCCTTGGCAAGAACGAGCTACACGGGTACAACTCATTTGACCGTTTGACCCTTACAATGAATTCTAATAATCGGGCCTTGGCTTTTAATATCAAATAATAAAAATTTCTAAAGATCCTAACTTGGGGGGTAATGGCCCCCAGTAGTTGAGACCGAACTTGTGAAGGCTCGAAACTGTCGGTCTAGTACGGGTGGTCGGCAACTCCGGCTTTAGGCTAGCCTTCAAAACTAAGGTAGCACATTTTGCTGTTGCCGCATTAAAAACCTTGTTGTAAAACCCACTTCGGAAAAAACCGGTTTAAGAGAAAAAGAGTACAACACGTGCTTTCAGACCTAATTGTCACATCTGCCCTTGGCTGGGTACCTGCATAAGTTAATCAATAGTATAACAAATTTCAAAAGGGAATTGTATCTATACCTTAGCAGTATTACCGCTTTAAGTGTTCTACATTCTAGTTGTTCGGTAGTTGTACATCACTTCCCGGCTCGAGTTTATACGAACCTTTCCCGGTTGTTCTGACAACTCTATATGGTCCTTTCCAATTCGGGCATAGTTTCTCGTTGCTTGGGTTCTTGGTGTGTATCATTACTTTCCTTAACACCAAGTCCCGACTTGAAAATGTCGAAGGTTAGCTCTTCGGTTGTACTACCTCCCCACTCGCTGCTTTTAGGCAGCCAATCAGACCAGGGCGGCTTCTCGACTTTTGTTCGATAAGTCCAAACTCATGGTCATGGCCTCGCCGTTTGACATTTTGGTAGCATACTGGAACCTTAGTCTCGGTTCCCCCACCTCGACCGAGATCAAGGCTTCCAGACCGTAGACTAGAGAGAACGGGTCACTCCAGTACTCGACTTTAAAGTCGTTCAGTATGCCCACAAGATTTCGGGATAGATTTCTTTCCACTTTCCCTTCGAATCGGTCAGCCTCTTTTTCAAGTTTTGGAGTATAGTTTTGTTCATTGACTCCACTTGTTGGTGTTGAAAGTATCTTTTTTATTTTGTGATCCTCGAGGAACTTACTTACTTTGCTGCCGATGAATTGCTTTCTATTGTTGCAAACACTCTTGGATGGTATCCTAAATCGACATATTATGTGATCCCAAATGAAGTCGAAGACCTTCTTCTCCTGAACTTTCTCGAACGCCTGAGCTTCGACCCACTTGGAGAAATAATTTGTCATGAATAGTATGTATTGGGCTTTACCGGGCGCCATGACAAGGGACCAACGATGTTCATCTCCCATTTCATAAACGGCCATGGTGATAGGATCGGGTGAAACATCTCTCTCGGTTGATATATCCTTGGGGTGTGTCTTTGACACTTGTTGCATTTTCGTACGAAGTCTTTCGCATCTTTCTCCATCTCGTTCCAGTAGTAACTGGATCTGATTAACTTCTGTACCAGGGATTCTGCTCCCGAGTGGTTCCCACAAGTGCCCTCGTGGACCTTTCTCATAGCGTAGTCAGTCTCCCCGGGACCAAAGCACCTAGCTAGTGGGCCGAAAAAGGATCTTCTAAACAATTTCCCCTCGACCAAGCTGAACCTGGCAACTTTGGTGCGCAAGGTTCTCGAATCCTTGGTATTTGATGGCAATTTCCTTGTCTTCAGGTAGTCTATGTATTTGTTTCTCCAATCCCAAGTCAAGCTTGTTGAGTTTACCTCGGCGTGACCTTCTTTCACCACCGAGTTCATCAGTTGTACCACTGGCTCCGATTCGAATTCATCGGAGTTGATAGACGACCCCAAGTTGGCTAGTGCATCGGCCTCGCTATTTTGATCCTGAGGTACGTGCTGTAAATTCCATTCCTTAAATTGGTGTAAGGTCACCTACAACTTATCCAAGTACCTTTGCATCCGTTCCTCTTTCACTTCGAACGTCCTGTTGACTTGATTTACGACAAGAAGGGAGTCACATTTGGCCTCGATCACTTCGGCCCCCAGGCTCTTAACTAGTTCTAGACCTGCAATCATGGCTTCATACTCGGCTTCATTGTTAGTAAATTTTACAATTCTAATATACTGCCTAATTATGTTACCTGCAGGTGGTTTCAACACGATACCGAGCCCGGACCCCTTCACGTTGGAGGCGTCATCCGTGAATAGGGTCCATATCCCTGAGCTAATCCTCAATGTGAGTAGTAATTCCTTCTCGACCTCGGGGGATCATGGCTTGTGTAAAATCGGCCACAAAGTCCGCTAAAATCTAAGATTTTATGGCAATCCAAGGTTTACACTCGATATCATACCAGCTAATTTCTACGGCCCATTTGGTCAACCGACCTGAGAGCTTGGTTTTATGCATGACATTCCTCAACGGGTAAGAGGTCACGACACATATAAAGTGGCATTGAAAGTATGACTTTAATTTCCTAAAAGCGCTTAATAAGGCGAGCGCCAATTTTTCTAAATGCGGATACCTCGTTTTGGCATCGCCTAGGGTTCTACTAACATAATAAACAAGAAATTGTGTACCTTCTTCTTCCTAGACCAGGACACCACTTACCGCCACCTCGAAAACCGCCAAGAAGAGGTATAGTTTTTCGTCCGTCTTGGGGGTGTGCAACAAGGGAGGGCTCGATAGGTATCGCTTGAGTTCTTCTAAGGCTTGTTGGCATTCCGGGGTCCAAGAGAAGTTTTTCTTCTTTTTCAATAGTGAGAAAAACCGATGGCTCCTATCCGACGATCTCGAAATAAACTGGCCCAATGCGACTATCCGCCCGGTTAGTCTTTGTACCTCCTTAACGTTATCGACTATGGTGATGTCTTCTATGGTCTTTATTTTGTCCGGGTTGATCTCTATTCCCTGGTTAGATACCATGAATGCGAGAAAATTGCCCGAGCTGACCCCAAAAGCACACTTCTCTGGGTTTAGCTTTATGTTGTATTTCCTCAGTAGGGACTTAACCAACATACCATTAATATAAACTTCTATTGATTTCCCTGTTTGTTCTTCGAACATCCGGTTAACTAGGCGTTGGTATGTGGCACCAGCGTTCTTTAGTCCGAATGGCATTACGTTATAACAGTAGGTGCCGAATTTGGTTATGAAATATGTATTTTCTTGATTGCCTGGGTCCATCCGAATTTGGTTGTACCATGAATAAGATTCGAGAAAACTCAGTATCTCGTGTCCGATCGTTGCATCAATCATTTGATCGATGTTCAGCAAAGGAAAAGAGTCCTTCAAACACGCCTTGTTTAGATTCTTATAATCTACACATATCCTAAGTTTATTTTCATTTTTAGGTACGACTACTGCGTTAGCTAACCAATCCTGGTATTTAACTTTCCGGATGGAACCTATTTTCAGAAGTTTAGATACCTCGTCATTGATGAATCGTGTTTGATTTCGGACTGTGGCCTTCTCTTCTTTTTGATCGGATGGAACTTTGGATCCAAGCTTAATTTGTGAGTTGTCACCTCCGGTGGGATCCCTATCATTTCTAGATGGGACCAGGCAAAACAATCGGCATTAATTTTAAGAAAATCAATAACTTTTTTCCTGAGCTCGGGGGTTAATCTTGTGCCCATGTGTACCTTTCGATCGGTAGGTGCTCGATCAATATAACCAGCTCCAACTCCTCGATTGTTGATTTGGTGGATCCGGTGTCATCGGGCCCTGTAAAAGATCTCGGGACGCCATAATCATCCTCGTCGTCCGCTCCGCGCTCTTCCTGTTTTCCCGGCTCTGTTGCGGCCAGTACATTGATTGCTATTTAGTTTCTTTTACCATTGTCGGTTACCTATTCTTTGATATCAAAAACGCGGGCACCGAGATTACTTCATCGACATCGATCATTTCCTTTGCGGTCAGCTGTTCCCTGTAGACTATCTTGACTTCTCCCGAAGTGGGAAATTTAAGCGCCTGATGTAAGGTCGAAGGCACTGCTCTCATGCTGTGAACCCGTGGCCTTCCGAATAAGGCATTGTATCTCATATCCCCTTCGTCACGTAAAACTTTGTTTCTTGGGTGGTCTCGGCAATGTTTACTGGTAAAGTTATCTCACCCTTTGTGGTCTCGCACGCCATGTTGAACGCGTTCAATACCTGAACCACCGGTATAATTTGGTCCTGCAACCCTAGTTTTTCTACGACCCTCGACCGGATGATGTTAGCCGAGCTACCTGGATCAATCAACACATGCTTAACCCGAGATTTATTGATAAGTACGAATATTACCAGTGCATCGTTGTGAGGCTGAATGATGCCCTCGGCGTCTTCGTCGCTGAACGATATAGCTCTTTTCGGAACATAATCTCGGATGCGTTTTTGCCTCGTAATAGAAACTTTGGTGCGTTTTATTATTGGAACTTGGGGAACATCAACTCCCCCAATGATCATGTTGATCACGTGTTGAGCTCCTCTTGTTCGACCTGTTTGCTGGCGTCCCTGTTTCTGAAGTGGTTTGTGGATGGCTCGCTTAGGAATTCCCGAAGGTGTCCATTGTTGAACAATCGAGCTACTTCTTCTCTTAATTATCGACAATCTTCGGTCCTATGATCGTGAGTAATGTGGTATTTGCACATCAAGCTATGATCTCTCTGGGCGGGATCGGATTGCAGTGGTCTCGGCCACTTGGTCTATTTGATACATCCTATGACTGACACTATACTTGCAGCGTCTATGTTGAAATTATACTCCGACAATCTCGGTGCTTCTCTACTCACGAGCAACCTGTCAAACACACTCTTGCTCATCAAGCCCCGACTGCTCGATCCTCGATCATTTCTCTTGTCGTTCCTTATCGGGTGGCGTCCGGATTCGTTTTCCCTCTGATCTGCATTGTATGGCTGGTATAGATATCGCACTGGCCTCTACTCCTCATCGATGTCTCTTAGACCTTTCATTGGTTATGATGGGGTAAACAGACCATGAAGGGGCCCCGAGTTGGTCGTTCTCGACTCTGATCTTCGATTGACACCTGTTATGGACGTCGGCCCAAGTGACCGCCGGGTACTCCACCAAGTTTATTTTTAGCTGTTGAGAAGCCACGGAACTTCGGTGGTTGAACCCTTGAGTAAATGCCTGAATGGCCCAATCATCCGCGACTGGGGGCAGATCCATTTGTTCCATCTGGAATCTCGACACGAACTCCCTAAGCATCTCGTTATCCCTCTGCATGACCTTGAAAATGTCTGACTTTCTCGTTTTGACCTTGACAGCGCCGGCATGGGCCATGCGCCTTTACGAAAGCATGTGCAAGCATAGAAAATGAGCCAGTAGAATTTGGAGGTAAGTTGTGATACCATATTATTTCCTTCTTGGACAAGGTTTTCCCAAATTTGTAGCAACACCGACTCAATTTCTTCGTCTTCCAGGTCATTCCCTTTGATTACGCATGTATAGGAGGTTACATGCTCATTTGGATCCGTGGTCCCATTATACTTGGGTATGTCGAGCATTCGGAACCTCTTCGGAGTCGGCTTCGGTGTCGCGTTCGGGGGAAAAGGCTTCTAAATGAAGTTTTTTTGTTCCAGCCCCTTCAATATCGGCGGTGCTCCCGGGATCTGATCGACCCTGGAGTTGTAAGATTCCACCTTCTTGTCGTTGGCCTCTATCTTTTTCTTGCCAGACTCCACCCAGTTTGTCAATGCTTCGATCATCTTTATCACATCCAAAGTTTCCCCGGGCCTGAATTCTCTCGGTTCCACGACAACTTGTTCATCCCTTCGAGTTTTTTTCTTGGTCCGCTCGGGTTCGGCCCTGTTAGAGGCTTGGCTCTGGTTCTGTAACTGCGCTGTTGCCGCTTGCTGAGCTTGCAACATTTCGAAGATCAGCCGTAGGCTCACACCATCACCTTCACCTTCGGGTGCTTCTCGAGCCGATGGTCGTGGTGCCCCGCGAACGCTGTTTTCGAGGTCAGTTGGTAGATTGATGTTGATGGCAACCTGTGAGTTAGCGTCTGTTGTGTCGGCTACTAGGGCACCATTGGGATCAATAGGG
This sequence comes from Nicotiana attenuata, assembly GCF_001879085.1. Lineage (NCBI taxonomy): Eukaryota > Viridiplantae > Streptophyta > Magnoliopsida > Solanales > Solanaceae > Nicotiana > Nicotiana attenuata. The sequence continues at coordinate 70,403 of NW_017672033.1, read as the reverse complement.
GCACATCACTGCTAGGTATTACGTTATTGTTTTCACCATGGTGGCCTGACTCAGCGTCAACGTTCAAGTGGGCAGACTAAGAAGTTGACACCCTTGGACTAACCTAGAACCAAAACTTCAAAGAACAAACGTACAACAGGGTGTGTTATGGAGATTCGTATCAAATCACCACTATTATCATTTTTCCCACGGTGGGCGCCAAACTGTTTTTCCCAAAAAATGAGTAACAACTAAATATGTACGCGGTTCAAAGGATATGTGATTAAATTCAATACGAATGATCTAAGAACAACAAGTAATTAAATTAAAGATAAAATGAAAGATCAAACCAATTGTAATGTGATGATCAAGCATGATCCTAGTTTGAACAGTAAAATTCGACCTCGATTGGACCCTCAATATAAGTTCGGTCGCGCGTAAAGAAGAGAATGACTGAAGAACACTTTGAATAATAGCTAGAAGACAAAAACAAACATTTATTGCTTTTAGTTGCGTGTTAACCATGTGTAAAAATAAAAGAAACTTTTCCCTTTATATAGTAGGGGAATTTCAGTCCTAGTACAAGTATAAATATGGTAAAAATCTTCTTCTCCCGGTAACTGTCGATCCGCAGTTGATATCGAACGGGATTCGCTCCGTAATATCTGGTTGAGGGCGAGTATTGCGGCTCCCTGCTTGTCATGCATAACCGTTTCCCACATTTCCCGTGGTCTAGAAACTTTATTTGGTTTGGGTCCGTTATTTTACCGTCCCCGATCCTAGGTACATCTTTCACTCCTCCCGAGTTTCGATACGAGTCATCTTGCTTATAGTCGCGTCAAACCGTGCTTCCCCCTTGTTTCCTTATTGGGGAATCGGGGGAAACTTTGACCCCCCCCCCCCCCCCCCCCCCC